>NW_020229848.1:970166-987869 GCF_003227725.1 Camponotus floridanus
TATCTCTCATGGTAGATATCTTCTACAAATCCATCATGAATGTCTGCTGGATATCTGATGGATATATGATAGATTTTTACATACATATATCTCTAATAGAAATCCATATTACCTCCATGGTAGATGTCATATTATACAAATCCATCATGGATGTCTATTGACATCTGTTATGGATATATGACAGGTTTTTACATTACAACTATATCTCTAATAGAACTCCATATTACTTCCATGGTAATAAAATATTCATATAGTTCCACGAGCTTTACGTTTCGCCGCTAGGTGGCGAAAAGGAAAATGCCTAACTCGTAAGTAGAATTCATTTAAGACGGTAATATAAGGCCGCAGCATACGACCACAAATCACGGCTTATCGGTCAAAGAGAGCAGACTATATAGTCGCATCTCCTCTAGCTTTTGCAAGGAGCTCCAGGGTTCCATATAATTAATCGCAGATGGTTAATTTTTTTTTAATTCTATCATATATGTATCTATATACAGAACATTAAATCGATCAAGTTTTTGAGAAATGACAAAAATAAAAATTTAGTGGTTAATGGACATGATATTAAATTGACTAAAAAATTCACTTATAATCGCCATAACGTATATCTGACATCCATAATAACTTCACAAAATATCTATAAAACTTGATATAATGTACATATGACATCTATGAATACGTCTAATGGATGTCGAATGGAGATATGAAATGCGGAACTGTGGATATCTAGTAGACGTTATGGGACGTTTCATGAACATCTAATGAGGAAGTTTCGAATCTTAGACGTCTACTGGACATCCATTAGAGGTTTTTGTTTTGTGTGGGAAAACGTCAATTAATCGTCCACCTCTATGAATCTTCTATTAATGATGGAACATCGATTAATCGTCCATCAAGGCCTCACGAATCCTCTATTAATGTTCCACAGACTGTCTAATGGATATCTTTAAAAATGTCTAATGGAGGTCCAATGGATATACGTAATGCGGAACTATGGATATTTTTGTGGTCGTCCATTGGATGTCTAATTGACATCTAGTGGAAGTTTTAAATATCCATGATAATGGTCCAGGATAATGGATGAGCTACAAGAATATATAAAATATATAGGATATTCTATTTTAAAAATTGAAGTGACCTTCGTGTGATCTTCAAAATGACTCTTCAAGGTCAAACCAATGATACCATCTTATGCCCCTTGAACCATACAACTTTTGTCTGAAACATTTTTCTCTTTCAAGCTTGGTTTTCGAGATATTCGATTGATGGATTAAAATGGGACACCCGTATATATATATATATATATATATATAGATATATATATATATATATTTGACGCATGCGCAAAAGTACTAAAACAGACTAACTGTGCGAGAGAGAAGGTATCGCCTGCATCGTAATGTTTTCGCTCATTCCTTCTACTGAACTGGCAATATAGAATATATATATATGCTTAAATACGAGAAAGATAGCGCATCGCACGTCATAGCGGTAAACGAATGAACTAATACATCTTGCGTGCTCGCTCAAAACTTTGACGTCCAAGATCGGACATTTTGTGAACGTCCAAATATTTCGTAACGTATGTTCCGAATCGGATGTACGATGAACGGTCATTTCCATATGTCCATGGACGTTGTGGACGTAAAATGGACATAAAATAAATCCTAGTGAGAAATGTTGGTCGAATCTACATCAATTCGACATTGATTCGACATCAATTCGACAATGATTTGTCGAATCGATGTCGAATTAATATCGATTCGATCAACATTTTTCACTGGGATGTCCATAGAATGTCCCGTGCTGTCTGGGAAATTGACCATTTTTACTGAAAAACATATTTCTAATGGTTTTCGGCAATTATGTCCAATATAAAACGATTACTCCCTAATTGTTCCCTATTGCTCCATTATTAGTTAAACGATTATTACATTATTTTATCGAAACAATTCATTTAACAAATAAATTATTTCAGAAATGACCGTGACGGCCCATACAGCACAGAAAGGTTGCGAATATATTGCAGAATAATTTCATTGAAAACATTACAATATTGCAAATCGGTTTGCGAAACTTTGCTGCAACATTCCTGTAAAGTTGCGGCAATGTTAAGATGTCCGCTTTTTGCATATTACAACGAAATGTCGCAGCAATATTGCAATGTAATATAATTTAAAAAATGCAACGTGCTGTAATCATGTAGCAATATTGCATATAAAACATTTTTTCGAAATCATTCTTGATACATGATTCTTAGAAGTTTATAAAAAACATATAAAATAAAAAAATCTAAATAAATAAAAATTTTAATGATTGTATTCAGATAATATATTGTAAAGTCATATTTAAATATGTATATATAGATTTTATTATATCTAAATATATATACTTAGATATACTTTATAATATCTTATCTTGAATACAATCATTACCCAGATCAGCACACAGATATCCATAAAATATTCTACAAATATCCTTCAAGAATATTGAAAAATATCCATAAAATGTCCGTTTTATGTTCCTCAAATATACAGTGGATATCCATAGCATATCCAAATATGAAATTGGACATAATTTAATCCCTGACGTGTCCAAAAGATATCCGATGGACGTCTAATGGACATAAATTAGCAATAACAGATATACAAAACGGACTTTATATGACGTAATAAGGTGAAAAAAAAGGGATTACATATAAAATTTGAATTTACATATTAAAAAAATATATATATATTTTTTTAAGTAATACATTTATTAAAGAAAATTTATATCACATATAATACATTAATGCAATATCACATAATTTAAGTGTTACTTTTATTGCACAAAACAATTATAAAACAGATAATTAAAAAAAATGTATATTATATGTGAAAAAAGAACAACCTTTATGATCTAAACATATCATATTTTTTAAACAAAACATATATATTTCAATCCTTAAATAATAATATAATTTATTTATTTCATATAAAATTTTACATAAAAAATTTTATATGAAAATACTATATAAAAATTTTATTTATAATTTATACTTGCATATTGCACTTTACATCTTAAATAGATAATGAAAATTTATTTTCGTTTATTCGCCAGACATTTACTTGTCCGACTTATAAAATTAATTTAATATCCGAAATATTTTATGCTTTTAGATCAGAAATTAAATTGAACAATACATTTTTAATCTTATTTACCTTAGTTACCTTTTGCAAACTTTATATAATTTTCCTTATATAATTCTCATAACTGAAACTTAAATACGAGAAAGATAGCACGTCGCGTAGCGGTAAACAACGAACTAATACATGCTTGCGTGCTCGCGAGAAACTTTGACCTCCACCAAGACCGGACATTTTGTGGACGTCCAAATATTGACCATTAACGGATATCTTAAATCGGATGTATGATGGACGTTTATTTTATGTCCATGGACGTGCGGATGTAAAATGGACATAAAATGAATGCCCATAGAATGTGTGTTATCCGGATACAAACTTTTATTTATATCAAGATTTTTTATTTTATATGTTTTTATAAACTTTTAAGATTCATCTATCAAAAACTATTTCTTCTAATGATTTTATTTCAAATAATATATTGTAAAGTCATATCTAAATATATATGGTCGTATCGTAATGTCGCAAGTCGTAAATCGTAGGCAATCATGGTTGATTACTTTTGAAATAATCGACTATGGTTGACAAATTGACCAATCATGGTGATTATTTATGAAATAATCGACTACGGTTGATTTGTCTACGATTTACGACTTGCAACGTTACGATACGACCAATGTAGATCCGGCTTTAGTCGATTATTTAAAAAAATAATCAACCATGACTGATTAATTTGCCTACGACTTAGGGCTTTCACACACGAAATTGCATAGCTGCATATGCATAGTATAAGACCATAGTATGGACCAATGAGTATAGAGTATTATGTTATGTAAATCAATATGGCGACTTAATACTCGATGCTCATTGGTCCATATGGTGTTAAGGCCATTCTACAATGGTCGTAGCATAAGGTTGTAAGGCGTAAGACTAAAAAAATTGACCAATCACAGTCGAGTATTCTCTTAATACTTGACTGTGATTGGTCAATTTCTTGAGTCTTACGCCTTACAACCTTATGCTACGGCCGTTGTAGAATGATCTTTATGTTATGCATATGCAGCTATGTAATTTTGTGTGCGATAGCCCTTAGGCTGAGAACTAGATGTCTGTCGTAGTCGTGGACGTAAAGTAAGGCCGATTCTACAATAACTGTCGTAAGTCGGGTGTCGTAAGAGTTGGCCAATCGTATTCGATTATTCTTCTCTAAAATCAACTGTGATTGGTTAACTTTTCTGACATCCGACTTACGACAGCTATTGTAGAACCAGCCTAAGGCAGAAAAAACGTATGTCGTACAAGACCATTGTGACAATGGCTTTGTACGACAATGGCTTTGTACGACATACGTTTTTCTCTGCCTTACTTTACGTCCATGACTACGACAGACGTAAGCGCTCATGTCTAGTTCTCTGCCATCAACCTTATAACTTCCCTAGCGAAAATGAATATGTGGAACGTAAGCCAAATGTAAGGAAATGTAATAGAAGCGTAAACGAAGCTCCTAAGAAGCGTAAATTGAAACGTCGAAGCGTAAACGAAGCGTTAAACGCTACATTTCAATTTGCGCTTCTTATGCCCGGTTCCACAACTCGAGTTAATCCGAGTTTAATACGTTAAACTAGGTCCTGATTGGTCCATTCACTATTTAAATTCGGATTAACTGGATTGTGTCAAACCGAGTCTTAGGAGTTTCGTTTACGCTTCTATTATACTTCCTTACATTCGGCTTATGCTCCGAATATTTATTTTCGCTAGAATTGCGACTCCTTTGCGACGTTATGATATAATCGGGTGTGTTTCGGTCGCATTGCTACAGTAGCGCTACAGCTTTTTTGCTACAACTGTAGCAGAAAAAAATGGCGACCGCTACAATTGTAGCAGAAAGTCCTGAAACGTACTTTTATACCGCTACCCAGACAGCACAAAAAGGCCAAAAGATTTAAGATAAGTTTTAAAAATATCTAGAGGACTTTCTAGAAGACGTTTTTAAGTCGTCTTTTAGATGTGTTTTGGACATGTGTGCTGTCTGGGTACTGTAGCGCTTTAATAACGTGAAACACGCTTATGTAGCGCTACAGTAGCGCTACTGTAACGATGCGACCCGAAACCCAAATAGATTCCCACCCAATAGATCGACACCCAATATAGATCCGGTTTAAGAGGGACAAATGATCATGTGATGTGATCACGTGACGATATCATCTAATATGGTCGATGCACCACATGAATACATGCGAATAAATAAAAAGAATATTTATTAATAAATATTTATAATGCCGGTGTGTTGCTGCATCAAATATTGTAAAAATACGAAACCGGCAAAAAGATTCAAAGATAATATATCATAGGTAAGTGTAATCAATTTAATTTTTTTATATAGAAGTAAAAAAATTTTATTCTATTCTATTCTATATTATATCTTCTAAATTAATTTTAGATTTCCATTTAAAAATAAGGAAATAATAAATATTGTATTGCGGCTACAGGGCGAGATAATTGGATTCCATATTCAGATGCCCGAAATATGCAATATGCATTTTGTACATGATGATTATTATGATATAAACAGCAATAAAAAACGATATTTTGAAACCAAATGCAATGCCAACACAAAATGTACATGCATATATTATACAATATATTCAACAAAATATTGCACAAAATTAATAAATGTAAGTAAATACATTAAATTATAAAACATCAAAAACTGGTGTGGTAATAAGATGATTGAATGATTTCAAATATGAAATAGCTTTGTACTTTATAATTAATGCTTTCTATTAGTAACACAAGTCGACACGAATATTCCTTTTTCAATATTAATGAATAACAAAGATAAAATAATGGTTGGGTTGATTTGTCACTAAATGGAAAGCATTAATTGAGAGTTAAAATATATAATATATAATACACATAAATATAAAACACATGTTATACACAGATAAACAAAATAAAATGTTTACTGTAGATAATCCAAATAACGATTTTTAGATGAAGAGGTGACTAATCGAACAACCAGTGATTCTGACGCAGCAATATCAAAAGGTATTTATAAACTTTTAATTTAATTTACTTTATACTGTTAAATAATAAAATATGTAGTATGGTGTGTAACAGTAAACGAAATAAATAAAGCATTTATTACAGATAATCCAAATAACGATATTTTGGAAGAAGAGGTGACTAATCGGACAACCAGTAATTCTAACGTAGCAATATCAAAATGTATGTAAAAAGTATTTTTTGAGATTAATTATTTATATTTTAAATTATTTATTAATTATTGAATGTATAATATATTACAGGTTCAAAACTGCAATAATCTATTTCTAGAAAAATAAAAAATTACAAAGGATAATAGAAGATCTAAAAATATTATAGGAAACACGACTAAATCAACAGACAGAAATGTTTCATATTAGGTGTACAACTTTTCTTCCGCCGTTTTTTTTTCCGAAATTCAAGGCTTTATTGTAAAAACTAGTTATACATTTAAAGTATTGTTATGATTCAAAGTATTGTCCATCGCTGGCCACTACTTTCTCCCATCTTTCGGGCAGCGTATGAATCCCGCGTCGAAAAAAAACTGATCATATTTTGAGGCGATCCACGAATCGATCCAATTTTTTTACTTCTTCATAAGACTAGAAGTGCTGATCAGCCAGGCCGTATGCCATTGATCGAAACAAGTGATAGTCAGAGGGAGCAACGTCTGACAATACAGCGGGTGGAGTAGGACTTCCCATTTCAACGTTTCCAAGTATGTCTTGACCACTTTCGCAACATGGGGTCGAGCATTGTCATGCTGCAAATCACTTTATCGTGTCTCTCATTGTATTGCGGCCGTTTGTCTTTCAATGCTCGGCTCAATCATAGGCGTTCGATACCGATCGCCTATGATTGTTTCAGTCGGTTTTAACAGCTTAACACAACCTTCTTTCTTCCACCGCTATGCCAGTCTTCGACGGTCAAAATTACTGTTCTTGAAGTGTTGAAACCACTCACGACACGTTCTTTCACTAATAGCGGCCTCACCATAAGTATTTAAAAGCATTCGATGAGCCTCAGCCGCAGATTTCTTCATATTGAAGCAGAAAATTAAAACCTCCCGCAAATGACGAGAATTTGGCTCGTAAACTGACATTTTCAATTGAGAATAACTTTATAATGGAGACACAAATCGACTAATGTTTTTATATGGGATTATGTTGACAGATGCCCAATATATTGTATGACATCTATGATCTATTTATTTCGACCACCACCTACCGCTAAAGCTATCTACAGGAAAACGGCGAAAGCAAAGTTGTACACCTAATACTTTAATGCGTAATAATGAAACAACATTAAAACAGAAATTGGAGGTTATTAGAATAAAAATAAAATTTTAAACAAAAACATAAACAGAACAAAAATAATATTACTAATTTAAAAACCACATTTAAATTATTAAAAAACAAGAATATTTTAGATAACAATACTGTGTTGAAATTAAACAATGAATACGGTAATTTATAAAAAAATGAAAAGAGAAATAAGGATACAACTTCACATGAATGACGATACTCTGAAGAGATAAAACGGTTGCAATTACTGTGCACTATTATTCTCTTAAGGCATACGATTATTGTCAGTTAGCATGTTTTGTTTTCTGTCTTATCTTAATCAAGTGTCTCAGTAAATAAAAATAATACTTTTACTTATTAATAAATTTACTTTTCTTTTTCTTTTTAATTTATTAATAATTAAAAATAAAAATAAATTTATTAATAAGTACAAGTATGTAACGATGCATCCCCGTTACGATTCCCGGCATAACATCTGCCGGAAGCTGCCGCCCGGCAGAACATCCGCCGGGTAGAGGCAGGGGCGCGGTGCGCCCACCTTTTTTAAGACTTTGAAAAGCCGTTAGCCAAAATTCGGCCGAACACCGCCGAATCGAGCCGATGTGGCCCGAACTGCCGACCGGCGAAAGCCCGCGTTCGGCTCCTATCCGAATTCCTCCGAACGGGCCCGACCGTACCGTTTTCCCGAAAACCCGTTCGGAAGGGGTTATACTAGAGAACCTCTAGGAGAGAGAATGGACAACTGATCAAGCTTTTTCATGATTGGCTGGCAGAAAATGTATCAATTTTAGCTATTGCGACGCCAATGCAAAATATGATGACACACAAATAGGTTAATATAACCTATTTGTGTCATGATATTTTGCATTGGCGTCGCAATAGCTAAAATTGATACATTTTCTGCCAGCCAATCATGAAAAAGCTTGATCATATGTCACATGATCAGTTGTCCATTCTCTCTCCTAGAGGTTCTCTAGGTTATACCGCCGCGCGCCGACGCGGGTAATTAGCTCGAATAAAAAGGGCCACATCTTAGCTCTGATCACATTTTCCTGATCCGCTCTAAGCAGTACGCTTCAGAAGCAATCTAGAAAATCCTCTCAAAGCACTAAGTAGCTGAAGACAAAAGATGGAGCGAGCTCCGTCTCAGACGAGTGTCTCGGTTCTGAAGCACAAATGCAATCCGCCTGATCCGCAGCTGAATTCTCACGGAAGGTGGAGCTCTGAGCCGCCCCGGATCGACTGATCTCGATCCAGCTGCATCGCGCAACCCATCCTTCGCGAAAGAATTCCAGAATTGCACGCGCCGACCACCGCCGTACGCGTATCTTGTATTACCGCCGACACCGTCATTGTTAAGCGCTCTGCGCACCTGATAATCGCCTCATCCACTGCCGCGTCTAAACGCATTTTACCGCAATTTAGTGAGCGCATCTCAACATCCTGAGATAAACGTCTAAACGCCGCTGAATTAAAGCGCATACATTTTAAATCGCACGCGGACTTTAAATCGCGACGCCTCGAAATAAATAATACGGCGAAAACATCCGTCGATTCCGAGAACCGAAGAATTCTCGGAATACCGGAATCCCCGCGAGAAAAAGCGCCGCAAAAACTCGCGCCGACTCGCGCTGTAATAAACACCGGCAACATTATACACGAATACTTTATTCACACACACGCTCACACACTCGTACACACATACACACACACCTATTCTGTACACGTACACATCTAACTTTAATAAACACAATTAAATTGAACATCGCGTATTTTCATTCAAAGACCCTTGCACCGGCGATCTATCCGCGCTACGAAAAAACGTCCGAAAATACGACCGTTACAAGTATTATTTTTATTATAAAATATAAGATGTATATATACATACTCATATACATACATATATATACAGGGTCTACCAAAAGTGTGGAAACCCCTAAATATCTCGGAAAATATACGTTTTACAGAAAAGTGTTTCCAACAAAAGTTGTAGGGTTTAAGAAGATCTATATACTGATTCTATCAGTTTGACCTTGGATGGCGTCGTCAAGGTCAGGTCAAGGTCACATTGACTTTTTTAAATGACACCCCCTACATTTGATTGCATATTCTTATAGCTTAATTCAAGAGCTTTCCAAAACACTATAATAATGTTCATTTTTATTAAGTACTTTGCGAGTTATGAGGGTTGAAATAATTTCTTAATTTTACATAAACCATAAAATATCTAGTAAACCATTCATTTTTCGATTATCTTACCTTCATACTTTTATGTACAAATTAATGAGAGGAATCAATTGGTGTAAAGAAAACACATAGTTGTTTCTAAGAAAAAATATGTAATTTGCAATTAACAATTACATATTTTTCTTTGAAACAACTATGTGTTTTTTTTACACCAATTGATTTCTCTCATTATTTTGTACATAAAAGTATTAAAGCAAGATAATCGAAAAATGAATATTTTACTAAATATTTTACGGTTTATACAAAATTAAGAAATGATTTCAGGCCTCATAACTCAAAAAGTACTCAATGAAGAAATACTTTATTATAGTGTTTTGAAAAGCTCTCGAGATAAGCTACACGAATATGTAATAAAAAATAGGGAGTTCCATTTAAGAAATTGAAGGTTACCTTTACGTCATCTTCAAATAACTCTCTAAGGTCAAATCATTGCCACTATCTGATCATTGCCCCCTTCAAGCCATACAACTTTTATCTGAAACATTTTTTTGATTTTTCATTATTTTCCGAAATATTTGAGTGGATCACTTAAAATGGCTCACCCTGTATATACAGGGTGTCCCGAATTTAAATGTCATAATTTCGGAAGCGTGTAGAGGATCGATAAACTAAAAGAAAAAGTGGTATAGAGATATGCTCGTTTTTGCTTCGTTTTGAAGAGAATCGCAAAAAACATAAAACGTAGTTTTTATTTCTGTACTTATTTATTACTTTTTAATTCATATTTATTTGTTCGCGTTGTCACTTGCCTAATGTAAATATGTTCAAAATGTTGCCCTCTTGCAGCAATGACTCATCGTTCTGGCATTCATTGAAATCGTACACGGAAACAATAATATTCCGTTTTTGGTAAAAGCTTTTTTGTTTGTTTACATTTCTGCCTTTCTCCTATAAATTCGTCAGTTACTCATCAGAAGCCATCGAGTGAATTACTTCTGTTACAATATGCCGCGTACATATTCTAACGTTGAATATGCTGATATGGTTTTCGTGTATGGTTTCTGCGACGGTAATGCTGTGGAGGCAGTGCAAGAGTATGCGCGCCGATTTCCAAACAGAAGAGTGCCGGATCGGCGAGTCATTACGATGACTTTTAATAGGCTGCGAGAGACCGGCTCATTTTCAATTCATCAAGATCCGGCAAGAGCAAATTTGCAAGAAAATCGTATTCTGCGCCACTTTGATAACAACCCTGAGACCAGCATTCGGAGAGCATCAGCTGCATTACAAGACAACTCAAGAGAGCAATTACAAGACCGAATCGTGGCTGCAGTACACCACATATTACTAGATCAGTGTTTGGCTGCAACACGAGCTGTCCATACTAGATGCCAATGCTTGCATTGCTGCAGGAGGGCAACATTTTGAACAATATTTACATTAGGCAAGTGACAACGCGAACAAATAAATATGAATTAAAAAGTAATAAATAAGTACAGAAATAAAAACTACGTTTTATGTTTTTTGCGATTTTCTCCAAAACGAAGCAAAAACGAGCATATCTCTTACCACTTTTTCTTTTAGTTTATCGATCCCCTACACGCTCCCGAAGTTATGACATTTAAATTTGGGACACCCTGTATATATATATATATATATATATATATATATACGGTGTTAAAAAAGTTTGGATACGGTCGAATATCTCGACAAGGAAGAGTTTTATTAAAAAATGTTTCAGACAAAAGTATGGTTTCGAGTGAGACATAAGATAATGCCATTAATTTGACCTTGAAGAATCACCTGAAGGTCACGTGAAGGTCACCTCCAACTTGTTAAATGGGACATCCTATATATTTTCCATATTCTGGTAGCTTGCCTCAAGTGTTTTCCAAAACATTATAATAAAATATTTTTTCGTTGAGTACTTTTCGAATTATGAGGCTTGAAATATTTTTAAAATTGTACATAAACCGTTAAATATCTTATAAAAAATTCATCTTTCGATTATTTTAGCTTAATGCATTTACGCACAAAATAATGAGAGGAATCGATTGGTGTAAAGAAAATAGATAATTGTTCGGAAAAAAAAAATATGTAATTTGCAATTAATAATTATATATTTTTTCTAAAAAAAAACTATGTTTTTTCTTTACACCAATCAATTTTTCACATTATTTTATGCTTAAATGTATTAAGATAAGATAATTGAAAAATGAATATTTTACAAGATATTTTACGGTTTATGTAAAATTAAGAAATGATTTCAAGCTTTATAATTCAAAAAGTCCTTGAGGAAAAAATATTTTATTATAGTGGTATGGAAAGCTCTCGAGATAAGCTACAAGAATATGTAATAAAAATAGGGAGTTCTATTTAAAAAATCCAAAGTGACTTTGACAACGTCACTCAAGGTCAAACCAATGGTATCATCTTATGTCCTCCTTCAAGCCATACAACTTATATCTGAAACATTTTTCGATTTGCAATGTTTCTGAAATATTCGCGTGTATGGATTAAAATGGATATACCCTGTGTGTATATATATATATATATATATATATATATATATATATATATATATATATATATATACAGGGTGTCCGTCAATTTTCGACCTTAATGAAATAAAGAAGTAGATTGGCTCGAATTAAGAAGGAATGACCTGCATTGTTTTGGGATTGTCGCAATAATTAACGAAATATTAAATAAAAAAGATCGGCCAATCTGCGTGAGTAAAAGCGCGCGGCGACGAGAGTCGTCCCACTGTAATCCGATACTACGAGCACGGCGAAGCGGTGGGCGGGTCGCTCTGCGAGACATGATGGTGGTTTGCGATATATCGCAATACCGCGCCGATGAATGACCCGTTCCCCTTTTTCGTGGCGAGAAAATGATGCGCTATCATTTCCACACCACCTTGCGGTAGATAGCATGGTGCGCTTTTTTTATAGTGGTTTCCCCCATAGGCCTATTCCACTCTCAATTTAAAAATTATTCAAAATGCCATTTACTATACGCTGAATATATCGTAAATGTAAAAAATTAATGGACAGTACCTTTACAAAAATTGATTCGTGGTTGAAAATCCCTCGATAAAATGTATTGCACACGTTGATAATGTGATACGATGATAAAATTCTTCAAGAATCCTTTCTTCATCTTGTACACGAAGACGCACTGCTGGACCGGTTATCCAGATATTATGCACAATACTCAGTTTCACATAATTATTGCACAACACGTAAAATTGTACGGCCATTTGGTTTTCGTGCACGTCCGAGAAATGATTCCATGTAAATTGCGGTCGCACGATAAGTATTTTCTCCCGCTAGTCCGTATACAGGGTGACCCATTTTAACTTAGGCAGCCAAATAACTCGAAAAATAAGCACACTACGAAAAAATGGTTACAATCAAAATTTCGTCATTTCGAGGGGGACGTACAATGACGTTAAAATCAGCCCCTCCACCCCTCCCCCTGGGCGGTGAGGGGGGGCAAGTTTGAAATCTTAAATGGGAATCCCTATTTTTCATTGCATATTCTTGTAGCTTATCTCGAGAGCTTTCCAAAACACTATAATTAAGTACCTTTTTATTAAGTACTTTTTGAGTTATAAGGCTTGAAATAATTTCTTAATTTTACATAAACCATAAAATATCTAGTAAACCATTCATTTTTCGATTATCTTACCTTCATACTTTTATGTACAAAATAATGAGAGGAATTGGTGTAAAGAAAATATACAGTTGTTTTTAAGAAAAAATATGGAATTGTTAATTGCAAATTACATATTTTTTCTTAGAAACAACTATGTGTTTTCTTTACACCAATTGATTCCTCTCATTATTTTGTACATAAAAGTATGAAGGTAAGATAATCGAAAAATGAATGGTTTACTAGATATTTTATGGTTTATGTGAAATTAAGAAATTATTTCAAGCCTTATAACTCAAAAGTACTTAATGAAAAGGTACTTAATTAATGTTCTGGAAAGCTCTCGAGATAAGCTACAAGAATATGCAATGAAAAATAGGGGTTCCCATTTAAGATTTCAAACTTGCCCCCCCTCACCGCCCAGGGGAGGGGTGGGGGGCTGATTTTAACGTCATTGTACGTCCCCCTCGAAATGACGAAATTTTGATTCTAACCATTTTTTCGTAGTGTGCTTATTTTTCGAGTTATTTGGCTGCCTAAGTTAAAATGGGTCACCCTGTATATATATATATATATATATATATATATATATATATATATACAGGGTGTCCAAAAAGTCCCGGTACGGGGGAATAACTCAAAAAGTAAGAGTCGAACAAAGAAACTTTTCGGACAAAAGTTGTAGGGCTTACTCCGAGCTTTTATCTCGTGACCTTGAGTTTGACCTTGAGCTTGAACTTCAAGGTTATTTGAAGGTCAAAGTGTTTTTTTTAAATGGGATCCCCTATTTTTGATTGTATATTCTTATAGCTGACCTCGAGAGCTTTCCAAAACACTATAATAAAATATTTTTCCCTCAAGCATTTATCGCGTTATGAGGCTTCAAATCATTTCTTAATTTTACATAAACCGTAAAATATCTTGTAAAATATTCACTTTTCGATTATTTTACCTTAACACTTTTATGTACAAAATAATGAGAGGAATCAATTGGTGTAAAGAAAACATACAGTTGTTTTTAAGAAAAAATATGTAATTGTTAATTGCAAATTACATATTTTTTCTTCGGAACAATTATGTGTTTTTTTTTAGACCAATTGATTCCTCTCATTATTTTGTACATAAAAGTATTAAGGTAAAATAATCGAAAAGTGAATATTTTACACGATATTTTACGGTTTATGTAAAATTAAGAAATGATTTGCGGCCTCATAACTCGATAAATGCTTGAGGGAAAAATATTTTATTGTAGTGTTTTGGAAAGCTCTCGAGGTCAGCTATAAAAATATATAATCAAAAATAGGGGTTCCCATTTAAAAAAAACGCTTTGACCTTCAAATAACCTTGAAGGTCAAGCTGAAGGTCAAACTCAAGGTCACGAGATAAAAGCTTGGAGTAAGCCCTACAACTTTTGTCCGAAAAGTTTCTTTGTCCGACCCTTACTTTTCGAGTTATTCCCCCGTACCGAGACTTTTTGAACACCCTGTATATATATATATATATATATATATATATATATATATATATATATATATATATATTGTGACGTCCCTGCTTCGCGTTCCGGTGCCGCATCGTACGGCCACTTGTTGCGGGGAAAAGAAGTTCGTCTCCGGGATATTGTGGATTCAGATGTCAAACGAGAGTCCCGAGTCAGCTGTCAAGCTAAGCGTGTTTGCGAATCGTGTGTTATTATTCCGTTATTGCCTGTGTTCTGTGTTCCACAATAAAGTTACACGTTGTTCCTGGAAGTGTTTAGTTATTTCACGCGTCTTGCGGCCGATTTCTTTATCGTGCGTTTTCGATATTTATCGAAGTCCTCGCCGCGGGCGTAACATTTTGGGGGCTTGTCCGGGATAGGCGGACGAAATTCGGGAGTGAAATCTAGTGAATCTTGTGAATAGCGATGGTTTCCGGCGAAGGGATTGAGAGTATGGAAGTTGTGGGTCCGTCGGCGGCAGCGGTCGCGCGAAAAAGGATGCGGGTCGCCACGCCTCTTAGGGCGGTGGAAACCACGGCGTTACAATCTGCGTTGCAGGAGATCCACCAGTTGCGACAGGAACAACGGCAGCAAAGGGCCGATTTTGAGGCGTTCCTTCAACAACGTAATGAGGAGATTTGACAGATGACGGTGCAACGGAATCTGCACTTAAACCAGCTAAGTCATTTTCAAATAAGAGAAACTCCTATGGAAATTGTAGAAAATAGAGATCGGGCAATAATAAATGAGATCGGTTATAAGGTGAAACCGGATATTTTCGACGAAGTGTTCCATTAAGGGAATATTTCGTTCAATTCAATTTAATAGCGCGGGCTAACAGGTGGAACGATTCGTTAAAAACGGTAGCGTTAGCTTCGAATTTAAGAGGGAGGCGTGTTCGGTTTTGGACGGCGTATATGAAATTGAAAATTTCTCTTTCGTAGAGTTTGTAACGATGCACCCCCCTATTTATGCCCCAGCAATTGACCGCAGCTGCCGCCCGGCAGAACATTCGCCGGGCAAGGACAGGGCGCTGAGCGCCATATTTTTTAAACTTAACAATATTAACGGCAAAAGCCGTACGAAATGCTTTGAAACGGCGAAGCGCGCTAAAGACGGCCAACAGGTGCCGAACGATCGGGTTGAGTCCCCCCGCGCCTGGCTCCCGCCGCGCCCCTACGAACGGAATTCATACCGTTACGATTAGCGCCCGCTCGGCGGGAGCTACCACGTTTTACGCCGACGCGGGCTAATTAGCCCAGTATAAAAAGAGCCCGTCAACCAGATTAAAATCACTCTTTATCGAGCTTCTCGAGTGCACAGTCGAGACAGAAAGCAAACCTAGAGCACCGAAAACAACGAAACCCAGCGATAGGGAGTATCCTGCCACATCTGGGAGTTCCCAGGGTTCGCAAAAGTAGGCGCATCCTTCTGAGTGCATTAAGAAATTGGAGCGTTCCCCGATCTCTCCGGGAGTTCCCGAAACACGCACGACTCCATTCCACCACCCGTCCAAGCATACGGAGGTAGAGTGGAGAGCTACCCCCAGCGAGCCGTTCTGGCTAGCATGGTTTTCCCGAAGCATTCCTGTTCTTCTAAAAAGTATTCCGAGAAAAGCACGCGGGTTTACGAGAAACCACCTAACAGAAAAAGCGCACGAAAAACGTCAGGCACGCGCCGTGACGTCACGCGGTCATTGACCGAGCCGACAACCGAAACAGCTGATCGGTATTAATTATATTATACCAGCGAACGCGACGGTGCATTCAAAACCGGATCTTCACTATCCGCTGCGCGATTTTACGGTGCATCCGACCACAAGACGTCAATCTCACGCGCCGATTCTAAACGCCGTAAAAACACACTACATATGTTAACGCATTTTCACGCGGGCCACGAGCCACCGAACGAGCGCATGAGGCTTATCGCGAGCCACGCCGAGTTTTTGCAGCCCACACATTCAATACACATACGCAAACCTATTCAAGTATTAGACATACATCCACCCAGGCGTATCGCGCATTCGCGCTGACATACACTCACACACAAACACGTACATAGCTGTATTTTTCTTAAATCTTTCTTTAAATATATTTTTTTTGTATCAATTTCGCGTCTCTTAATTTTATGCCTGCCTAATCGACCCTTGTTATCACAATTGCAGTTATCCGCAGTAACCGAAAATAGAGTGTTATAAGTTGAAAAATAAGTTGGAACTCCGATTTGAAGAAGCGCATTTGGCGCAAACGTACTATACTCAATTCACAAATAGAAAGCAGAAATCGTCGGAAGATTTGCCTTCTTTGGCTGCCGACTTGGAAAGATTATCGCGGTTAGCGTATCCGGAGTGCTCTCATGAGGTGAAAGACAAATCGCGTCGTGTACAGTTTGTTATCGCGTTATCTGACGGTTTCCTGAAGAGAACGTTGCAGTTGGAGAACGTCTCTTCTTTAAAATCTGCCGTAGAGAGAGCAATGGCCGTAAAGGTCATCCAGGAGGGTTGTTTCCAAGAAAATATAAAAATCGGAATTTTAATAATTTTTACGAACAAAAAGAATAATAATAATTTTAATGAAAATAAATTTAAAAACAATAACAAAAGTAAAAATAACGATAGTAACAATGAGGATAATAATAAAATGGGTTCGAGCAAAAGTGGGAAATATTTTAATAAGAATAGTAATTATCAAAGAACAGAACTCAGCGTAAGGAATGCTGGAACTGTGGTTCCACGGAGCACTTCCGATCGGAGTGTCCTACTTTTTTCGAGGAAAACAAGGGTTAGTCGAGCTCTCCGGGGCAAGTTCGACTATTATGATTGCGCTAGAAATAATTAAAGCTAATTCGATTTATAAAAAGAGATTTGGTTAAGTAGAATTATTTTTTAGACTCCTTTTGTTTTAAA
>NW_020229849.1:0-150000 GCF_003227725.1 Camponotus floridanus
CGTCTGACTGCAACGAGCCAAATGAGGCAACCTCTTCCCTTTCTAGATCCCTAGAAAAGGAAGGAGTAGATGGCGGAGTAGAGGGCGGAGAATACGAAGGTGATCTCGGCGGAGAGCCGAGAACAACATCCTCTTGTTCTTCCACCTCCTCATCCTCCACCTCCTCTTTCTCCTCCATCTCCTCCTCGTGTTCAAAATTCTCTTTTTCCATCATTTCATCCCATAGCCAATATGCCGGACATTTTTTTACCATCTGGATTCAATACCATGATGTTTTATCTTTTATTAGTATTAGGGGCCGAATACGTCCGGTATTCAGTCTGTTGCGGTCTTATATACCGAGGCTGCCTCAATTCTCTTATGCGAAATGGTTTGCCTCTGCTACCATCTGTCGGCTCGCCTCGAACTGAATCGCCTTAGGGCTCGCACCGCCGTACGCGTAGCGCATGCATGACTTGGAGTGCAGTAGGCGCTGAATGTGTGGTAGATCGTAGCCGCCACAGTAATATAGTTATAATAATATCTTATAATAGATAACATATATATATATATATATATATATATATATATATACATATATACATAATTATTATTATAGATATAGGAAATATTTCTGTGTAACTATATTTGTATCTACGTAGGCAAATGTAATAAATGTCTATATTACTATAATTATGATTGCGCGCAGTCAAATATGTAAATTTCTACACACACACACACATACATATATATATATTATATATACATACATATACAGGGCCGGATTAAACATGTTTGAGGTCCCCGGCCATCTCTTGTAATGAGGCCCCTTATTACCATGTCCAATAATACTGGCTATGTTATAATGGCTTTATTAAATATTGGGTTCCTCTTGGTCAGAAATCGTATTCCTAAGCTCCATTACCACGTCAAGGTGGAGACCCATCAATGGAGTTTTTTCTTTTTGTTTTTATAGTTTTTATGGTTTTTTTGATTTTTTGTTTTTATAATTTTTTTGAGATTTTTATTTTTTTTTACTTTTTAATGAATAATAAAAAATTTTTATTTGTCTTTCTTTTAATATATATTTTAGAGTTAATATTGATTAAAATTAGTTTATGTAAATAAAAATAGAAAAGCGATTATATATCATCAAATAAATCATTTATATACCAAATCTTTTTAACTTTTTATTCGCGAAATCTTGAATAATATCATCAAAATTTAATGTTTTAAAAAATTCGTTTTCAATGCTAATAATACTCAAATTGTTCAACCTTCCCTCTGTCATTGTATTTCTTAAAACATTCTTAATCAATTTTAATTTTGAAAATGATCTCTCCCCTGTAGCATTACTGATCATCATACAAAGATAAATGCGCAATGCTATTTCTACATTTGGAAAAGCTTCAAAAAGTTGATTTTCATATAGATAGTAATACAAACTTTTTAAATTTAATTTTTCTATTGAGACATTTTCAAATTTTTCTTTATTAACATTTGCTTCTTGATCACTATCACTTTCTCTATCGTTAGTTCTTTCCGATTCACTCATTTCTTCCTCCTGCTCTTTTATTTTTTCCTGACCTTCTGTATCTTTTGTCCCATCTTTATATTCCTCCTTCTCTGTAGAAAATTTTTCTTTTTGCCATAACTGTGAATTAATTTTTAATTCATCTTTTAAATATGCTCTTAAATGAAAACATTCTGATGTAAATTCTGTTTTATTTATGTCCTTATTGTAAATAGAAGCAAAATGTGCACATGAATTTGTCAACGTTTGTTCATTTATATTAGTCAAAATTTCCAAAAATCCAAATATTTCAAAAATGTTTTCATAAGCTTTAGAGCGTTTAGTCAAATTATTTAAAAGTGTATTAATAATAGGCAAGAAAATTTCAATTTTAAATTTTTCCTTCTAGAATCACATCTGGTGTATCTGTATTATCGACATAAGTCAAACGAGTACTACGTTTTTTGATGCGTTTGTTAATATCTTGATAGACAGAATTTGGTGCAATCTCATTTGCACGCTTTTCGTACCAATCAAATTTATTTCTCTTTTCGCTAATATATAACGTCAAAGATTTCAACATTTTGACAGCAACAGACAAGGTCAACGTTGATTTCTGTAACATTTTATTCGTTTTATTAAGTCTTATTAATACATCGTTCCAAAAAATAGTTAAAAAAACGGTTTCCAATTTTTCCATATTTTTCTTAAAACCAGTAGCTCGGGTTTTAGTTTCTTCGGATTCATTTTCAGCAGTAATGAGTGATTCTAAAGCTGTTTTGATAGGTTCATATCCATTATTTAATGCGAAAACAGCATCAGCACGAGCTGACCAGCGCGTATCAGACAAATTTTTAACTACTTTTTGTCTTGGACCTAAAGTAGCTAATGCTCTTATTAATACAGCCCATCGGTGCGTTGACGCAGAAAAGAAAGTATATAGGTTTTGAAGGAAATCAAAATATTTACAAACTTCTTTTGTTGATTCTGCGGCCTGAACGCCAACAAGATTTAGAGAATGTGCACTACAGGGAATAAAAAATGCTAAAGAATTAATGTCATTAATTTTGGCTTGCAATCCATTATATCGTCCAGCCATATTTGCGGCATTATCATACGACTGACCTCTGCAATTTGAAATGGATATATCATTTTCATTTAGAAATTTGATGACAACTTCACACAGATTCTCTGCGTCGTGCCCATAAATCGGTATAAACTTTAAGAATCGTTCAACTGATTTACCGTTTTTACAATATCGGATAATGAAAGTCAATTGATCTACATGACTTACATCAGGCGTTGAATCTATTGAAATAGAATAATATTTCGCTTGTCGTACTTCGGCTATAATTCCCATAAATACTTTTTTCCCCATAATCTCGATTAATTCCTCACATATTGTTGAGGAAAGAAAAGAAGCTTTTCCTCGTCCACTATTTCCAAACTTTTTAATATGTTCGCGCAAAAATGGATCAAATTCACTTATTAGTTCTAACATTCCTAAGTAATTACCATTTTTGTTAGAACCGAAAATTTCATTGCTACCTCTAAAAGGCAAACCTCTTGATGCTAGAAATTTTATTACAGCAACTATTCTTCGAAATACTTCAATCCAGTAATTACGTTTTTCGTTAAGTTGAAGTTGTAGTTCAGTATCTATTCTTCCGACTACTTTTGTGCGCCTGATATAAGTATATAAATTTTTTCTATGCTCAGAGCTATTTTCATGATCTGAAATGGATTTTAATCCATGTTTCCAGTCATTAAAGCCAATTGTAAATGAACTATCCGACTCATTGAACAATTTACAAAAAAAGCAAAAGATTTTGCCTTTAGATGGCGAATATAAAACCCACTCGCGTTTAATTTTTTCTCCATTTTGAAGTTCCCGGTAAAAATAGGAATTTTGTAATTTTCTGGGTCGATTAATTTTTTTGTTTCCTTCAATACTTTCATAGTTTCGAACTGACGCCTTATAATCCGCATGTATATCGAAATTTTGGCATTTTGTAGATTCGTTTTTAATCCAGTATTCCTGTAATATGTTTCGACTTCCTCGAAAAAACTCCCATAAAGCTGGATCTGAACTTGGTTCATTTAATTGACTATCAGAAATATGAGGAATAGCACTTTGTCCATTATTATTTTTCTGATCATTATTATAATTTGATTCAATATAGTTGGAAGAATTAGATGTAGATGGACAGATTTCCAAAATGTGTGGTTTCAATGGTGGATCTGTACTCTGTTCTTTAGATCCGTTGTCATTATCAGAATAAGAATTGACAGTTTCAGTATTATCATTTTGATCGGCATGTAAAATGGAAGAAAAATTAGACACAGAGGAATCTAAATTAACAGACAGAGTAGTGACATCTGTATTATTTTCAGTGCTAGTATTTTTTGTTTGAAAATACGAATTTATATTTTTCAGATTTTTAATGAATAATTCTTCTTTTTTAACTTTTTTTCCTTTTTTGAGCTCCACTTTCAAAATTTCGTTTCATTTTGCTATAAATGTGCCGTAAAAAATAGCAAAAGAAGGAAATAGAAAGGCACAAAGCAACAAAAAAAGACACTAATTAATTTCCTGGCTTCTCTTTTTTTAGTATTTCTTACTACAAGCGTTGGAAATAAATTACTTTATTCTCAATCAAAACTTAAAAGTTTCATTAATCCTAAGCGCAACTAAATTATCTCTTAGAAAATATACGAAGCTGTTTCTTGATCTAGACTTATATTTAAAGCCCGCAAGTTACATTTCTCTAGCGAGCGCAAGAAGTAGTAGCGGACGAATGGAGCTTATTGCCAACTTGTCGAGTAGAGTCGCAAGCACCGCGCGCCGCTGCCGTCGCTATCAGTGATCGGTGCTCGGCGGTTCGGCGGTTCGGCGCTCGGCGACTCGACGGCGCTCGGCGGCTCGGCGGCTCGACGCTGTCAGTGGCGTCGGCACATCGTCACTGAGCGTCAAGCGCTGAGCATTTCACAAATTAAAAAAAAATTTTTTATTTGCTAATTTGTTGTTGAATGGTTTTCTTTTTTTTTTTTGGGGGGAAAAATATTTCAACAATCTTGAGGCCCCCCTAATTGCGAGGCCCCCGGCAAAAACCGGGTTGGCCATTACGTTAAGCCAGCCCTGTATATATATATATATATATATATATACATATATATACAGGGTCTACCAAAAGTGTGGAAACCCCTAAATATCTCGGAAAATATACGTTTTACAGAAAAGTGTTTCCAACAAAAGTTGTAGGGTTTAAGAAGATCTATATACTGATTCTATCAGTTTGACCTTGGATGGCGTCGTCAAGGTTAGGTCAAGGTCACATTGACTTTTTTAAATGACACCCCCTACATTTGATTGCATATTCTTATAGCTTAATTCAAGAGCTTTCCAAAACACTATAATAATGTTCATTTTTATTAAGTACTTTGCGAGTTATGAGGGTTGAATGATAGAGTAGCGCCGGTATTAACATTATCCAAGGTGTACTACATGGAGGTTACTCGCTCGGATTTGCATCTGTTGTGTGTGTGATCCAGCTAACTAAGGCAAGATCGATTCCTCAACATATCCTCATATTTCGCTGAAGTCAAATTGCCAAAAAATTGCTCCATAAAACGTGTATGAAACGTCTCGTTAGTTCCTTCATTTACCGTTATGTGACGCACTACATGCAGTCTAACTCGCATTTAAAATTCAACTAAGAATGTATAAAGCTATCAAAGAACGAGCACCTTCTAACTTCAGCTTTGAGCAAGCAGAAATTAATTGTTATCGTCCAAATACAACGTACGATTAATTAAAATTAAACGTTTTAAAAATGACTGGCGACTTGTCGGAACGTGAAAGAATCACTATCCTCATGATGCGTGGATGGGGTGATAACGAAAGATCGTTCTCTGATGTCGTTCGATTATTTAATGACACGTATCCGAACCGTCGAATTAATAAGTCCACTGTGTTAAAAACAATAGAACGTTTTAGACAAACTGGTAGCGTAAGAAATCGCTCTAAGTCAGGAAGACCATTGTCTGCAACCAACGAAGAAAAACAACTTGATGTTCTGCAGACATTTATTGAAGATCCCAATTCTAGTGTTCAGAGAGTCGCTCAAACTCACGATATTGCTCCCATGTCGGTTTGGAGAATTTTAAAGAAGAACAAGTTCCATCCATATAAATTGCAATACGTTCAAGAATTGCAAAACGGAGATGAGGAGCGTCGTATACATTTCTGTGAAAGAATGATGGCACTAATAGATGTCCGGCCCATCTTCCCTTATCAAATTGTTTTCACAGACGAGGCAACTTTTACCTTAACGGGAGAAGTTAATAATCAAAATTTTCGTTTCTGGTCAGATGAGAATCCGAATTGGGTGCGGGAAACTCACACACAACATCCACAAAAAATAAATGTATGGTGCGGAATAATAGATGGCTATTTAATAGGGCCGTTTTTTTTTGAAGAATATTTGAACGCTCAAAGGTATGAGAGATTACTTGTTGATCAAATAATTCCAGCCATACAGAATACTTTTCCAAATAATTTCCAAGAAATATGGTTTCAGCATGATGGAGCTCCTGCTCATTTTGGTGCAGGACCACGTCGTATTTTAAATGAGACTTTTCCGCTACGGTGGATAGGAAGAAGGAACGGAAATGAGGGAGGAGAGGATTGGCCACCTCGGTCACCAGATCTAACTCCTCTTGATTATTATCTATGGGGATATCTGAAGAGTAAGGTTTACAGAACAAAACCTAAAACCATTCACGAATTGATACAGCGAATAAGGGATGAAATGGCTTTGATACCTTTTGAAACGAATCGTAAAGTCATTTCTACATTCTACCAAAGATTAGCATATTGTCAGGAAGTAAATGGCAGCCACTTTCAGCATTTACTTTAACACATTGAAACACATTTGCAATCGTTTGGTGCAACCTAACCTGATCTCTGTATACACGCACCGCACGCACGCACACGCACACATTTCGAACAATTATTATGATAAATGAGCATCCACAAATTTATTTACTGTTTACTATGTCGATTGCTTTCCAGGTCTTTAAATGCTCGATTGTAATTTGGTTGGGTCTTTGCTTTTGCTGACTGGATCCACGACCGATCTTGCCTTAGTTAGCTGGATCACACACACAACAGATGCAAATCCGAGCGAGTAACCTCCATGTAGTACACCTTGGATAATGTTAATACCGGCGCTACTCTATCATTCAACCCTCATAACTCGCAAAGTACTTAATAAAAATGAACATTATTATAGTGTTTTGGAAAGCTCTTGAATTAAGCTATAAGAATATGCAATCAAATGTAGGGGGTGTCATTTAAAAAAGTCAATGTGACCTTGACCTGACCTTGACGACGCCATCCAAGGTCAAACTGATAGAATCAGTATATAGATCTTCTTAAACCCTACAACTTTTGTTGGAAACACTTTTCTGTAAAACGTATATTTTCCGAGATATTTAGGGGTTTCCACACTTTTGGTAGACCCTGTATATATATATATATATATATAATTATAAATTATACAAATATATTCCACAAAATGATAACTGTCTATTCTCTTTATTAATATAATATGTGTTCGGGACGCACCTGTGAGTTGCGATTTTGTTTTGCTGGGACACACCCGAGAGGGTATCGCGAGTTTGCAAGTAACGT
This sequence comes from Camponotus floridanus, assembly GCF_003227725.1. Taxonomy (NCBI): domain Eukaryota; kingdom Metazoa; phylum Arthropoda; class Insecta; order Hymenoptera; family Formicidae; genus Camponotus; species Camponotus floridanus. Next base: position 7,188 of record NW_020229849.1, read on the forward strand.
GATTTCGCACTGGATGAGTGACGGGATGCAATAACGTAAAATTGCTCCTTTGATTGTAACACAGTGACAGCCACACAAGAGTGGTGATAAGTTTATTGCGTAAAATACATGATAAGTACAGAGTTTATGAGATTTCGATGCGTATGCGACTCTATTTCGGATATTTGAGCACGTCGAGATTCGCACTCGATCGGCGAGATCGCACTATACAATTGTTCGCTTGATAAAAACGATACAACGCGTTATCAGCTGTTCGCGTGAGAGCGAGCGAGACAGCGCTCTATCAGCTGTCCGCATGAGCGAGCGAGACAGCACGATTCACGGTTGCACGCACGAGATTGAGAGAGACAGCGTTACATCAGCTGTCTGCGAGAGCGAGCGAGACGGCGCTCTATCGGTCGTTCGCGAGATCGAGCGAGACCGTACTATTCACGAGTGCACGCACGAAATTGAGAGAGACAGTGCTCCAACGGCTGACTGCGAGAGAGAGCGGGACGGCGCTCTATCGGCCGTTCGCGAGATCGAGCGAGACCGCACTATTCACGGATGCACGCACGAAACTGAGAGAGACAGCGTTCAATCAGCTGTCTATAAGAACGAGCGAGACGGCACTTTTCAGCCGTCCGTATGAGAGCGAGCGAGACCGCACTTTTCACGGTTCGACGCGAAACAGAGAGAGACAGCGCTCTATCGGGCTATCTGTAAGAGTGAGCGAGACGGCGTTCTTTCAGCCGTCCGCGTGAGAGCGAGCGAGACCGCACTTTCCACAGTTCGACGCGAAACAGAGAGAGACAGCGCTCTATCGAGCTGTCTGTGAGAGCAAGCGAGACGGCACTCTTTCAGCCGTCGGCGTGATTGCGAGCGAGACCGCACTATTCACGGTTCCCGTGAGAGCGAGCGAGACCGCACTTTCCACGGCTGCACGCGCGAGATAGAGAGAGACAGCGTTCTATCGGGCTGTCTGTGAGAGCGAGCAAGACGGCACTCTTTCAGCCGTCCGCGTGATTGCAAGAGAGACCGCACTATTCACGGTTCGACGCGAAACTGAGAGAGACAGCGCTCTATCGGGTTGTCTGTAAGAACGAGCGAGACGGTGCTCTTTCAGCCGTCCGCGTGAGAGCGAGCGAGACCGCACTTTCCACGGCTGCACGCGCGAGATAGAGAGAGAGCGTTTTATCGGGCTGTCTGTGAGAGCGAGCAAGACGGCACTCTTTCAGCCGTCCGCGTGATTGCAAGAGAGACCGCACTATTCACGGTTCGACGCGAAACTGAGAGAGACAGCGCTCTATCGGGTTGTCTGTGAGAACGAGCGAGACGGTACTCTTTCAGCCGTCCGCGTGAGAGCGAGCGAGACCGCACTTTCCACGGTTCGACGTGAAACAGAGAGAGACAGCGCTCTATCGGGCTGTCTGTGAGGGCGAGCGAGACCGCACTTTCCACGGTTGCACGCGCGAGATAGAGAGAGATAGCGCTCTATCGGTCTGTCTGTGAGAGCGAGACCGCACTTTCCAATGTTCGACGAATGAGCGGAGGCTCAATGAGAGACAGGCTCCACCTCTGACTTAGAGTGGAGGTGCTCAGACGAATCCCGGCACTCGCGCTCAGAACGTTCACGTGTTGAACGGAATCGATTATCTTTCACTGAATTGTCCGTTGATCCGTCGTGATATCTTATACAAAATTCGTCGATTAAATATAATCGCGTTTGGCACGTTACACTGTTTCAAACGCGCTTGCAAAATCTTAGTTCTCGCTGCTCGATAATCCGACTATGACTTATAAAAATTCGTTGGAACTCTCTATGACTCTCGCAATGACTCGTAATGACTTGGATATGAAATAGACAAAGACTGCACGGGAGAGAACCTTTCTCCCGGATAATAAGAATTTGATGGCGCATCGGATGATCCGATTTGAGCCTATCCGGTTCAGGCACGTCGAATCGCGTGATTTTCCGATTGCCTTATTGGCCAGGATCATGTATTATTCCGCGATCACGCGGATCCTGGTTGATTTTGAAAAAAGACCGTACGAAATTATATTTGTGAGTTCGCTTTGACGCGCACGGATGGCGCCAGTATTACCGGGGGTGATATTTTCGCTCGAAATTCAGGGCCAATCCTGAACAATATGTTAAAATATATTATGTCTAATCTAAATAGAAATGAGAAAAATTTTACAATATTTACCTTTTGATTGATGAATCACAGTCCACTTGGCGGTCGTTAAGTGTCACAAATCGGGGTTTTTTTTTACTCAATGCACTCGGTGTCGCGACGCTACTGCATCGCTTGATATCTTTCATATATATGTACACATACATATATATATCACACGTATGTGCGCATATGCACACATATGATTTTGTCACTTAAAGCATTGTACATATCGAAGCAAAAATCGTATACACAGCGATGTGAACGCCGCTTGAGGGACAAATTCGCTTTGAGTGTCTGCGTGCGAGCATATGTACATGAGACTACTGGAAATGAAGGAAAACGAAAAATGTCACAATTCTGATATTCGATCATCATTTCTCAGGATTGACTGCACCGATTTTGTTCAAAAAGGTCGCAATCGAAAGCATATATTCACATTTTATCATAAAAGTGTCGTTAGATTTTTGATTACAGCTTTAGTTTATTAAATATCTTAACCGAAAGTTTACTTGACGCGAAATTCCGGATAAGGTACTTGGTAGCGTCGCGTCGAGAGCAGTAACTCTCAACTCAATGCGTGGAACTCAATGCTTGGACTTGTTTTTTATGTACTTGGCGTCGCGACGCTGCCGCGTCGCTTGACATTTAATAAAAACTTTAATGTGTTACGTCCCGGCGGGGTCGCGGCTCCTTCGAGTGCTCGGACTATGCGCCGGACGGTGCCGTTATTTTAGGAGCTCGGCTCCTAGGGATTACTCAACGGCTAGGGTATCTGGACGATGGATTTCTATCTGCGGGACGGACCGAATGAGCACGTAAAAATTTCCCTGTCGGCTAGTTACCGATAGTCGCGATGTTACAGAACTATTTATCGACTGATGGTGGTTGTTGATTCGAGAATCTTACCGATCGTTTGCCGATTATGGAAAATCTCGCACGGTAAAGCTGGCAGGGAAGGCTTGTGCCGTCCACGAAGACCTTAATCGGATCGGGTAGGGAATAATAGTTTACACCTTGCCGTCTTAAATCTATTATGAAATTAATATAGGCCGATGTACATTTGTTACAATCGAAGGAAAAGAAATTTGTTAAGTTACGAGAACAAGCCGTGCAATGAACGCCACTGTAGGTGGTACTGTCTATAGCAAGGGGAACGTTGAAATACGCGTACGGGTCCTTAATGATATTATTCGAGGTTATGAAGCAAGAAGCGCAATAAGGGATTAGATGGGTGCGGTGTGCGAATCCGGAGATGTATGTGCAACGGATGTTTCGAACCCTTCGGCATACTTCGTCGCGGACGGTTTCGGGATTCATGTGGATATAGTCTAATTTAGTAAAGACAATGACATTATAGCTTTATAAATTTATTTATAATTAATAAGTTACAAGATTGAAGGAAGGTTAAACACTTGTAGGACTGATATTATTGGAAAATATTCAAAAATATTTAAAACATTGTAGGCTATAAAACCACTAGGCGCAGATCTATAACGCAAATTAATAATATGGCAATATAAATTTAGATCACAAACAATTTACAGAAAGAATTTTAATTTTAAAAAACAAAGGAAGGGCAAACGTTTCGATCTACTCCAGATCATTATCAATGCCAAGATTCGCAGAAGAAAGACATGTAAATAAGCAAAGAAAAGCTACGAGGAAAGAGCAAAAAGAGCTACGAGGTCGTCGATGTACATTAGGTCAGCATATTTCGAAATAACGGATAAAGACGTCGCATATTTTTAAATTAATATATAAAAAGCAGTTAAAATTCAAAAACGCTCGGATTAACAAAATAACCGCAATCATGCTCGCCCGCACATATGCTACTCACCAGAATAATGAAATAAAAACGCGGTGCGAAGCAAACGCAAAGATACGTAGAAGCAGGAGTGCAAGCATGCATCGTCAATATGTAGCAAAAATTCCAAAGAGTCTTCAAAATGTAGCAAAATTCCAAAGAGTCTTCAAAGTTTTAAATTAGATTCCAGAAAAAGCAATAGTCCAAATCTGAAAAATAAAGCAAGCGGAGCAACATTATATCTCACCGTTAAAAAAACGTTCTCTCTATACGAGTGATGGCTCCTTGCCTCGGGCCTACGGTTTACCGAAGATTCATAAGCCGAATTGCCCTCTGAGAATTATTGTTTCTTCGATCAACAGTCCTCTTTACAAATTTGCAGCTTTTTTACATAATTGTTTGTTTGAGAATTTGTCAAATGCCAGAAGCCATATTTCCAACAGTTATGAATTAGTTAACAGTATTAATAATTGTTTTGTTGAGGAACACTTTAATCTCGTCTCTCTTGATGTAGTCTCATTGTTTACCAATGTTCCTACGGATTTGATTGTCGGCAGTGTGGCGAAGCGTTGGCATTTGATAAAAGACAAAATTAAGATTCCTTTCTTTGAGTTCTCCATTGGATTGAAACTTGTTCTGAATTCTACTTTTTTTAAGTTTAATGGTAAAATTTATAAGCAGATTTTTGGGACCCCGATGGGCTCCCCGTTGTCGCCTATTTGCGCCGATCTTGTTTTGCAGGATCTTGAGAGTAAAGCCATTGTACAACTTCCTTTCCATCTCCCTTTTTATTTCAGATATGTTGATGATATTGCTACAGTTGTTCCTACTTTATTCCTGCAACATGTTTTAGATGTTTTTAATTCTTTCCATAAGAGACTCAAATTCACTATGGAAGTCTCGGAGAACAATCGTCTAAATTTTTTGGATGTGACAATCATCATTAACAACAATTATATTGAGTTTGACTGGTACATGAAACCCACGTTCTCCGGGAGATTCCTGAATTATTTTTCTCAACACCCTTTAACGTATAAAAAAGGTGTGGTTATTGGTCTCACGGACAAGATTTTTAAATTGTCACATCCGAGGTTCCATGAAAAGAATTTTAAGCTAATATTCAACGTTCTGATTAACAATAGTTATCCGGTTGAATTTATTTTCCCCTTAATCAGTAACAGAATTAAAACTCTTATCAACAACCAGCCTATGCTTCCTGCTCCCTCTCCTCCTACGATTCCCTCCTCTCGTCCTGTGTCTTTTTTCATTATTCCTTATATTAAAGGTGTCTCCGAGCATTTTAAAGACATTGCTTCCGGTTTGAATAAATCTCTAGCTTATGTCGTGTTAAATAAGCTTAACTGTTACATAAAAATACATAAAGATCTGTTATCGGCGAGCAACCATTCTAACATTGTTTACAAAATTTGTTGCAATAATTGCTCGGCTTCGTACGTTGGACAAACGAGCAGACAACTTTCTACCCGTTTACATGAACATTTTTCCAACATCAATAGACCATCTGAGCCCTTGTCAGTGGTGTCTCAGCACAGATTAGAGGGACATGAATTTGCTTGGGATAATGCAATAATCTTGGATCAAGATTCTTCTTATTTTAGAAGATCCATCTCGGAAATGATCCATATTACACGGCAAATTAATGGGCTTAATGTACAGAAAGATACCGAAAAATTAGACAATGTTTACCTCCCCATCATTAAATCCTTTAAATTATAACAAATTCTTATTTCTCTGCTACATTTCAAATTTTCATATTTAGATCCGTTCCTGCTTTTCTTTTCTTTCCCCCTCCTCTCCCCTCGTGTGCTAAGGGGGATGAGGCACACGCCGAATTCCTTTACGTATCGCAGCTCAGTTCGATCCGAGATCCCGCGTGAGATACTTGTGCTTTTATTTACAAGGTATTGGCTTTGCTCTCAATTAATTTGTCTCTCGGCTATTGCTTTCTTTATAAATTTATTGTAAATTTTCTTGCATTCTATCTTAAAGATTTCTGGCGTTTTTAACATTGCTATTATTTCGTCTGATTTTATTTGTCGGTTTACTGCATTGTGTCTTGCTTGTGCGTGTGTTGCTCCGCTTGCTTTATTTTTCAAATTTGGACTATTGCTTTTTCTGGAATCTAATTTAAAACTTTGAAGACTCTTTGGAATTTTGCTACATTTTGAAGACTCTTTGGAATTTTTGCTACATATTGACGATGCATGCTTGCACTCCTGCTTCTACGTATCTTTGCGTTTGCTTCGCACCGCGTTTTTATTTCATTATTCTGGTGAGTAGCATATGTGCGGGCGAGCATGATTGCGGTTATTTTGTTAATCAGAGCGTTTTTGAATTTTAACTGCTTTTTATATGTTAATTTAAAAATATGCGACGTCTTTATCCGTTATTTCGAAATATGCTGACCTAATGTACATCGACGACCTCGTAGCTCTTTTTGCTTTTTCGCTTATTTACATGTCTTTCTTCTGCGAATCTTGACATTGATAATGATCTGGAGTAGATCGAAACGTTTGCCCTTCCTTTGTTTTTTAAAATTAAAATTCTTTCTGTAAATTGTTTGTGATCTAAATTTATATTGCCATATTATTAATTTACGTTATAGATCTGCGCCTAGTGGTTTTATAGCCTACAATGTTTTAAATATTTTTGAATGTTTTCTTTAAAATACCACTATGTTTTAATTCTAATTATTGGAAAATAATTTCTTTGATTCCTTGCTAGACGAGGGAAAACTTGGGGTCAGGTAGCGGAGATCTTAGGGGCAATAAAAAAAAAGGGTTGCCTCGTCTGGGAGCAATAAAAATGAAATCGAGTGGTCACCTTTTTTTTCCGGTCTTCCTGTTTGAGCGTGTTGAGTGCAGAATTCGTTATGTGAAAGTTATTCTAGTATAATAGGTTGATCCGCAGTTTCCCAATGTTCGGGGGTGCTAGCTCCGTACGCGGTATGCAATACTTCCGCGCGGAGTTGGAGATACCGGGTTCTCCTCGGGTCTCCTGCTGCGTATTCCAAGGGCGGTAGAAACGGGCTGGTATCTATTACCTTCAGTTCACGCGGCCACGGAAAATATTCTATCGTCTTAATTCGGATGTCCTTCCTTAGGGTCTTAGGTTCTTTTATGGCAAGTCGCGGATCGAAGTATGCTTCGTATTCAGGGTCAAAACCTATTCTTTCTGTTCCCAACAAGTCGCTGTCCTCTTGGGTAACAGGGTCGTATTTATAATTAAAGTACAATTTGCGCGCGTGGTATAGGTGTCCGCCTCTCCTTGCTTTGGGCATCTACAGAAAAGATTATATTAATATAATTGCGCTGGGTTCGACCATAGGATTGTGACGGATTTCGGGAACAGCGTGCGATTGTTCGCACCGAAGTTCCCTCAAGGAAAGGAGTGCTGGATGTGCTGGGTATTAGCACCAAACAGCGGATTTAAGAGGCAGCGAATAACCGTGCTGAGAGTAAGCACCGTGTTACCACTAATCTCTGATGGTCGAAACCAGGGTTATTGAAAATGTTGTAAGGTTTACTCCGAATCTTAAGGAGATGCGAACAAGGGGCTGGTTGTATTTAATGAACACCGATATATGTATGTATATGTTTTACAATTTTATTTACTTACGATGGTAGTGTTACAAGTGTCGCTTCGGTTCGAGAGCTATCGGCGCGGACGCTGGATATAATAGTATAAACGGTAGTAGGTATCACAATCGAGAAATAGTAAAGTCACAATAAATTGTCGGAAATGGTAACGAAGTCGGAAATAGAAACACGATCGGAATGGTAATGTAGTGGAAATAGTATCGCGGGTCTGAGGAGCACTTCTGGAAGAGAAGTGGCTCGCTCGGCGCTCGAGATAGAAGTGAAGATTTTTGGGACTGATCCGAGGTCCCTTGGTTTGTGCGGGTCAAGGATAGAAAGGGTTAAACTCGTGGGGGTGTTTTCCGGTGGTGGGGGTGGCGTCTTGGCCATCTCTCGGCGTTTTCGTGAACTACCTTGAGGATTGGTCGGTAACGTTACGTTTTAGCTTAAGACGGTGTGGTCGAGATCTGGTATCGGTACATTAGTTAGTCGTATTTATCTGCAGTGGGTAAAATTTTTAGCGCGGGGGACGTAACAAATGCTTGTATGTGATGATTATAACATTTATCATTTATATTAAATCATTCAGCATGCACTTTATTTGTTGCATACATACCCTCATTTGCAATGTTCTCAAAGACCTGTTTGATGCCCAATGATGTTGCCACGTACGATTAAAACTCATCAATTGTGTTTTGATGTCATCGATAAAGAGGCTTGTTGGTCTTGCTAATTTCGTAACTGTTGGAGCATCCTCATTTGCGTTGGGATATTCAAGATATTCGATGTATTTTACATTTGGCGTCGCGTCTTCCATTGGCGTTTTTAACATTGTTGCACGATAGTTTTGACAATTATTTCTTTCGATACACATATCCTGCAAAAAATATTATCGCATTTTCATCATAATTATTGAGTATACTTACATTTTCTGTGTCAATATCACATTCTTCAAGCATGTCTGCATGTTTATTGAATAAATTTGTTATCGAGGCAACATCATCATCATCATTATCATCAATATCATCATTAATGATAGCAACATTATTTTTACTCATACGATTTTCAACCGTCTTAATAAGCTGATTTGGTTTATTAATGAGAGCCTCACTTTCATGACATTGCACATTTCCTTTATCATTTGTTTGAATGTAACCTGTGGAAATTATATGCCTGAATGATAATAATCGAACCATTCTTGCTGTTGAATTAGGATTAAAGCTTCCACGTTGCCGAATTTTTGAAAACAAATGTTCTACCGGATCTTGGTTGCATAAACATGTTGCAAGTTCAAATCCTTCATTTTTACTGTTACGTGTTACGTCCCGGCGGGGTCGCGGCTCTTTCGAGTGCTCGGACTGTGCGTCGGACAGTGCCGTTATTTTAGGAGCTCGACTCCTAGGGATTACCCAACGGCTAGGGTATCTGGACGATGGATTTCTACCTGCGGGGACGGACCGAATGGGCACGTGCGCGTGAAATTTTCCCTGTCGACTAGTTACCGACTGATGGTGGTTATCGACTCGAGAATCTTACCGATTGTTTGCCGATTATGGAAAAACTCGCACGATAAAGCTGGCGGGGATCGTGCCGTCCACGAAGACCTTAATCGGATCGGGTAGAGAATAATAATTTACACCTTGCCGTGATGATACTTGCCGTATCAAATCTATTATAAAATTAATATAGGCCGAGGTACACTTGTCGCAATCGAAAGAAAAGAAATTTGCTAGGTTACGAGAGCAAGCCGTGCAATGAACGCCACTGTAGGTGGTACTGTTTATAGCAAGGTGAACGTTGAAATGCGCGTACGGGTCCTTAATGATATTATCCGAGTTTATGAAGCAAGAAGCGCAATAAGGGATTAGATGGGTTCGGTGTGCGAATCCGGAGATGTATGTGCAGCGGATACTTCGAACCCTTCGGCGTACTTCGTCGCGGACGGTTTCGGGATTCATGTGGATATAGTCCAATTTAGTAAAGACGATGAGATTATGGCTTTATAAATTTATTTATAGTTAATAATTTACAAGATTGAATGGAGGTTGAACGCTTGTAGGACTGATATTATTGGAAAATAATCTCTTTGGTTCCTTGCTAGACGAGGAAAAACTCGGGGGTCAGGTAGCGGAGATCTTGGGGTAATAAAATAGGGTTACCGCGCCTGGGAGCAATAAAAGTGAAATCGAGTGGTCCCCTTTTGTTTCCGGTCTTCCTGTGTGAGCGTGTTGAGTGCAGAATTCGTTATGTGAAAGTTATTACAAGTATGATAGGTTGATGATAGGTTATTCTAGTATGATAGTTCCCCAATGTTCGGGGGTGCTTGCCCCGTACGCGGTATGTAATACTTCCGCGCGGAGTTGGAGATACCGGGTTCTTCTCGGGTCTCCCGCTGCGTATTCCAAGGGTGGTAGAGACGGGCTGGTATCTATTACTTTCAGTTCACGCGGCCACGGAAAATACTCTATTGTCTTAATCCTGATATCCTTCTATAGGGACTTAGATTCTTTTATGGCAAGTCGCGGGTCGAAGTATGCTTCGTATTCAGGGTCAAAACCTATTCTCTCTGTTCCCAACAAGTCGCTGTCCTCTTGGGTAACAGCGTCGTATTTATAATTAAAGTATAATTTGCGCGCGTAGTATAGATGTCCGCCTCTCCTTGCTTTGGGCATCTACAGAAAAGATTATATTAATATAATTGCGCTGGGTTCGACCATGGGATTGTGATGGATTTCGGGAACAGCATGCGATTGTTCGCACCGGAGTTCCTTCAAGGGAAGGAGTGCCGGATGTGCTGGGTATTAGCACCAAACAGCGGATTTAAGAGGTAGCAAATAACCGTGCTGAGAGTAAGCACCGTGTTACCACTAATCTCTGATGGTCGAAACCAGGGTTATAGGAAATGTTGTACGGTTTACTCCAAATCTTAAGGAGATGCGAACAAAGGACTGGATATGTTTAATGAACACCGATATATGTATGTATATATTTTACAATTTTATTTACTTACGATGGTAGTGTTACAAATATCGCTTCGGTTCGAGAGCTATTGGCGCGGACGCTGGATATAGTAGTATAAACGGTGATAGTATCGCATTCGAGAAATAGTAGGATCACAATGAATTGTCGGAAATGGTAACGAAATTGGAAGTAGAAGTACGAACGGAATAGCAATGCGGTGGAAATAGTATCGCGGGTCTGAAGAGCGCTTCTGGAAGAGAAGTGGCTCGCTCGGCACTCGAGATAGAAGTGAAGATTTTTGGGACTGACTCGAGCTCCTTTGGTTTATGCGGGTCAGGGATGGAAAGGGTTGAACTCGTGAGGGTGTTTTTCGGTGGTGGAGGTGGCGTCTTGGCCATCTCTCGGCGTTTTTGTGAACTTGCTTGAGGATTGGTCGGTAACGTTACGTTTTAGCTTAAGATGGTGTGGTCGAGATCTAGTGTCGGTACATTAGTTATTCGTATTTATCTGCAATGGGTAAAATTTTTAACGCGGGGGACGTAACACTTGCAAGTTCCTTATACAGAGAAAGAATTGCTTGTGTCGTAATGGCAAAACTTTTAAAGCAAGGGACTTGACTTATTTTATTCGGAAACTTGGACCATCCTAGAGACCATTGCATAAAGTTTGATAATAAATCTTCAATGTCAGAACTTTTTCTTGACAATGGCCGTTTTCCACCAAATGTGTGACATTAAAACTATATGAATTACAAGCATCAATTACGTTGTTCATATGCTCTGCAAAATCAGCTGTTGCTTTCCAAATATTTGAATCTAATTCTTTATCATCACCAGCTATTTTAATTGCAGCTGCGAATGTATAATTGAAATGCTAAATAATTGAAATGCTCTTTTCACATTCATAGCTTCAAAATAATTCGGACGAATGTGTGCTTGTGTAATATGGGATAATAAATTTGAGCCTCCTTTTGTCGCATTATCGCACCAGGTTTTTGCACCAGGTCTTTACAAAATCAGAATATGATGCGATTATTTCTCCTTTGCAATATATCTTGTCATGCGTTCTAAAGAAATTCGCTAGCCTTTTTACTAAATGCGGAAAATCATATGAAGCATGATATCTGTTATTATTGTGCATGAAATACGGTTCTTGGACATTAACGCCTAGTTGACTATAAGTGGCTTCATTATTTGTATCTTGATCACATTACTAGTTTCACGTCAGCACCTGTTTCATTCAATTTATCCAGACACATGACTAAGTAAACTATTTCATGTGATCTCATACATTTGCCTTGTAAACAATATGTCAATGGTTGTTGCTATGGATGATGTGCATTCAGACTATCAAGGCAAAAGACACATTTGGTTCTTTCTGCTTTTCTGCCCAAAGATCCTAAATCAACAAGACCTTCTATTTGGTCCAGTTTTGAGGAATATTCTTCATAGCTTTTTATAGACATCTCATCCCATATTAAAGTACATACTCTTTGTTCTTCAGGGATTTGTGCAATTTTTTCTTTTAATTTTTTAAATATAATATCACAAAATCCTGGTTTTATACTGTATTCTTCTATTCATCTTTTAATTGTTCTTTGTCCAGGAAAATTACAACCTGCTTTCTTTAAACGGCAAAATGCTGAGGCTGAATAATAATATAATTGCTTGCAAAGCATTTTCTCTTCTTCAGTATATCGTGTACGTGGCATATGCAGTTGTAAATTTATCATTGTTTTTGCCACAGGATATAATTCTTGTTCATTTATTAAATTCTGTAGCATTTCTTTTTTCTGTTTTTTCTTGTTTGATTTTTTACAATTTTGTGCCATACATCGCAATTGATATTTTAAGCGTTTTATTTTTTGACGTAAATTGAAATTTTCTATTCTCAATGCTCTTTTTATTATTTTGGGATTGTTCTTTTTATTATTATATATTTTAGATTTACTATTATCTTTGTTTTTTACGTTTTGATGTATAGGTGGCTCCAGATGCATCCATTCCATTACGTCTTCCTCCTCTGCAGACATTTCAAAATTTAAAATTGCAGGTCTGTATGTTTGCAGAGTACACTCTTGAGGTATTTGTTCTTCTAACTTGTTTCCATTATTAGGAGAAAGTACTATTGTATGTCTTTCTTTCACTTTAATATTTTGTTCGTTTACGAATGATTCAGCGTTATTATATGCAATTGATATAGCATCTCGTATCAATCGTACTTTTGTTGCGTTTTGTGAATGACGTGTCAGAGAAATGATCTTCACATAATCCCAATTTTCTAAGGGTATTATCGGATAGTTTATATAAATCAGTATTTCCTGTAACAGAAATATGACAAAATCAATGAAATTTACGATTAAATGCGTGTTTACTTGAAGTATATACAGGATGTTCCATTTTAATTGTGCACCCCGATTAACATCACAGAAAGTGATCAAATGAAAAAATGTTTTAGACAAATTGTAGTATTCAAAGGGGGACATTTAACAGTGAATTATATTTAACCTTGAGTGAAGGTGCTAAAGTTATATGAAGTTAAACATTTTTTTTAATGAAACTCCCTATTTTTCATTTCTCGATAGCTTTCTAAAATACTATAATAAAGTATTTTTTACTTTTTTTAAATAATCACTTCTCTAGTTTTCAAATGAGTGATACGGGTGGACTGAAACACCTTGTATATATGTTAGGCTCAAAGACCGAAAACGCTCACTGAACGAAAAAACCGATCACAACGCGTTCTGACTTCTTAGATTCAGCCACAACGCGAAATTTACGTCGAGGCACTTTCCAAAACGCTCATAACGCGTTTAGGCATATTCAAAAAGGCCATAAAGCGAAATTCGTGTTGAGGTTCTTTTGATAATCGACCAAAACGCGTTCTGGCAATGTAAAAATGCCACAACACGTTGTGGACGCTTATTGATGCAGCCATGACGCGATGTAAGACAAATACAATCTATCAACGGCCGACGGATTCATGCACATTCTTGTTCGTCATTTTATTTAGTATTGCTAGAGTGTGGACGTCGTTGGTTTGCGTGTTAATCATGTCTGATAAAAAGATTTTTTATGATAAATTGAGTGAGTTGAAGAAAACAAGTATTGTTCGGAGTGTTTTTATCGATAACGAGCAGTACGAAATATCTACTTCGAGAAGTAAAAGAAGCTCAGTTACTTCGAAAAAATAAGCAATCGGTATCATCAAAGCAGTATCGTCGTATAAAGCGATGCGACATCTTAAAACTTGGTGATACTGAAAAACTGATTGAAAGTGGTTCTGAAGATATGGACGATTCTAAAATTCGCTATTTCTGTAAGGCAGATGAGCTATTTGATGTATTGGAGGCAGAACATCTCAACGTGGGACATAAAAGGACAAAAGGTAGTTAAATCTTTGAAATTTGACGTTTATTGATACAGCAATAATGCAATAAAAATAAAATTTTAAAAAAATTATAAAAAATTATATAAAATTATATAAAATTATAAAAAAATTATAAAGAAAATTAACAGTTAGCCTTATTAATCCTATGGCTCTTACAATAAAATTTAAAACAATTAAGTTTCTGTGATAGAAGTTTTCATTCATCAGTATTTTTTATTAATAATAATATGAAATACTGTTTAGAGTTGCTCTCTTTGTGAGAGTTCTTTTATTAAAAACAAATTTGCCATCCATTGACAAAATCATTTACAAATAAATTTTTTTATTTGACTAAAATCTACAATATTTTTTTTCATACGTAAGTATCAAGGATTCATAAAATAAAATAATTGACATTATTTTGTTATAACAATCGACGTTAATTTAATTAAAATGAAACAAATTGTCTTTTTGACTAAGAATTGTAAAAGAAAATACAGTTATCTTTATTAATACTATGGCTCTTTTAATCAAAGAAGATTTTGTAATAGAAATCTTCATTAATTAGTATTTTTCTAATAATAAACATTGTTCATAATATATATTGGTCCCTTTGTGGGAATTATTAATAAATTATTTATTTTTGCAAGAACTATTACTGACATTTGGAATTACACTTTATATTTTTAGAGAGACATTTGCATTTTTTGTCAATGCAGTATCTTTTACAGTGGCAGCTTAAAACCTTGCTTACTTCCAGATGACAACATAGAACGAAGAGTTAGTGAAGTACGTCTTGCAGTTCAATAAAGTTGCTTTCAGCAACTATAAATTCATTGCGAGCATAAAATCACTCAAGGAGCCCTTCTTTGGTACCTAATTGATAAAGCCCTGATGAATTAATTCCGGCAACAACAGCTAAGACATTTCTGGGAACTGCGCGTCCTTTATCAACGTCAGGCACTCTGACCGCTACACTAGTTCGAATATCAACTTTAGGAAATTTTGAATTAGAAAATGAAATCATTTTTTGTGCTTGTTGTTTTTGACCAGATTTAGCACATTCTCTCTCAACGCTGATACTGTTCTTCCTTATACCTTCTTTATAAGCTTGCAAGTAACGTTCTGTCCGAAACCCTCATTATTCTCATCACTTTCTCCGCAAATAACGTAAATATGTTGATGACATCCTGAACACTTGTAAGCTCCTGAAGTTTCGTTTTCACAAATCACACAATAAATTTTGCTGTCATCTTTTTTTTTGATTCTTGTGTAACCTCTCCAGCTTGAGGTATATTTTTATCTTCACTAGATTGTTCGTTAACTTCTTTTTCATCAGTCTTATTTTAATCATTGTTCTTTACCGAAGAAAGAAGTTGTTCCAATTCTTCTTCAGTTTCTATAGAAGAATACATGTCTGGAAAGAGAGGAATCCGCAAGTCCGATCTTTTGCGCTGATCCAAACATAGCCTCATAAGGACTTGTCTTAATTACCGAATGGAGAGCTTGATTCTTTTTACTTTGAATAAATCGGAGTCCTTCAGACCATTTTTCCGTATTATTGTCAGCCATCCACGCTACCAGCATGTCACGAATATCTTGGTTCGACTTTTCAACCGAACCCTGACTATGAAAGAGAATGTCGCGGTTTATCATTAACAAGCTTTATTCCAAACCACATATCGGCCAAACTTTTAATTATTTTATTTATGAATTCACGACCATTGTCGCTTTGAAGTATACATGGGGCACCGAATAAACAAAATATGTCTATGAGTTGGTAGGCCACTTCCTTGGCAGTCTTCGTCTTAGGAGGACGAAGAATTGTGAATTTGGTTAAATGATCTTGATAATTCATAATGAATCGATAATCTTTATCTGGCTCTGACTGCATGTCAATCAAGTCCACTTGACATCGAGAATTCATGTAGTCAGATAAAATAAGTTGTACAACTAATCCATGTTTTGGTATTTTTTTCTTCAATTGACACTGTTCACACAAAGACAGAAAAAGATTTATTATTTGACGAGTAACATTACAATATTTCTTTTTTAGTTCAGCTTCCATAACTGAAACATAAATAAAAATAATGTAGAAAAATATTAGACAAACACAAATTATTAATTATTTATTGACTATGAAACTAAAAACTTTATTAACTACTATTATACCTAACATGTCTAACTATACTTAGCGATATCAATCTTGTGCCGAAAACATCTTGGAATTCGTAATATAACGTAAATATGAATAAAATCTAGTCAAATTTCAAAAATGTACCTACTTCTTTTTTTATGTTCCACGTTGAGATGTGCTGCCTCCAATACATCAAATAGCTCCGCTGTAAATCCGCCTTACAGAAATAGCGAATTCTAGAATCGTCCATGCCTTCAGAACCACTTTCAATCAGTTTTTCAGTATCACCAAGTTTTAAGATGTCATATCGCTTTATACGACGATACTGCTTTGACGATAGCAATTGCTTATTTTTTCGAAGTAACTGAGCTTCTTTTACTTCTCGAAGTAGATATTTCGTACTGCTCGTTATCGATAAAAACACTCCGATCAATACTTGTTTTCTTCAACTCACTCAATTTATCATAAAAAATCTTCTTTTTATCAGACATGATTAACACGCAAACCAACGACGTCCACACTCTAGCAATACTAAATAAAATGACGAACAAGAATGTACATGAATCCGTCGGCCGTTGATAGATTGTATTTGTCTTACATCGCGTCATGGCTGCATCAATAAGCGTCCACAATATGTTGTGGCATTTTTACATTGCCAGAACGCGTTTTGGTCGATTATCAAAAGAACCTCAACACGAATTTCGCTTTGTGGCCTTTTTGAATATGCCAAAATGCGTTATGAGCGTTTTTAAAAGTGCCACGACACAAATTTCGCGTTGTGGCTGAATCTGAGATGTCTGAACGCGTTGTGACCAGTTTTTCCGCCCAATGAGCGTTTTCGGTCTTTGAACCTAACATATATATTAGGACTGTGAATTAATTTTGAGGGACTTATAATAGATCACGTAACTTATGCTATATCGCATCAGATACTTCTGTAACTATATTCATGTCAAAGCTCTGTTATTAGGCTTTACTTTTTATTATGTCATTTTGCTGAAGTGTAAACAACATATTTTTTCTCAGCTCCGAAGATGTCGAATTACGAGCCAACAAAACACCATTTGCGAGAAGTTTTACTTTTCCTGTTTAATTCAAAGAAAAGTACTGCTGAAAGTCATCGAGTGCTGTTGGAAACTTACGATGAACATAATCCATCGATAAAAACGTCTGAGTATTGGTTTCGACGTTTTAGAAATGGTGATTTCGATACAGTTGACAAAGAACGTCCTGGTCAACCGAAAAAGTTCGAAGATGAGGAATTGAAAGCATTACTCGACCAGATTCATGTCAAACGCAAGATGGACTTACTGAATCGTTGAATGTTGATCGCACAACAGTTTCCAAACGTTTAAATGTACTCGGTATGATTCAAAAGCAAGGAAATTGGGTGCCATACGAATTGAAGTCGAGAGATGTTGAACGGCGGTTTTTCACGTGCGAACAATTGCTTCAACGGCAAAAAAGAAAGGGTTTTTTGCATCTTATCATCACGGGCGATGAAAAATGGATATGCTAAAGATAATCCTAAGCATAGAATATCGTGGTGTTTGCCCGGTCATGCATCAACATCGATGGCAAGGCTGAATATTCATGATTCGAAGCACATGCTTTGTATTTGGTGGGACCAGCTTGGTGTTCTGTACTATGAGCTGCTTCAACCGAATGAAACCATCACTGGTGAACGCTACCAAACACAATTAATGCGTTTGAGCAGTACATTGAAGAAAAAACGGCCGCAATTCGAGCAAAGGCACGATAGAATAATTTCTCAACATGACAACGCTCGACCACATGTTGCTCGTGTAGTCAAAAAATACTTAGAAACGTTGAAATGTGATGTTTTATCCCACCCGCCATATTCACTAGATATTGCTCCATCGGATTACTACTTGTTCCGATCCATGGAGCATGGCCTGGCTAAGCAGCACTTCCAATCTTACGAAGATACGAAAAATTGGATCGATTGGTGGATTGCATCAAAAGATGAATTATTCTTTCGACGCGGAATCCGTATGCTGCCAGAAAAAATGGGAAAAAGTAGTGGCTAGCGATGGACAATACTTTGAAAAATAATAATGTACACAATTTTTCACAATAAAGCCTTGAATTTACAAAAACTACCTCAAAATTAATTCACAGTACATATATATATATATATATATATATATATATGCAGGGTGTCCTTGAGCATGTGCACACTCACTTGCAAGATGGTAGAACGCAGTAAATTAAATAAAATAATCCTATTCTATGTAACGATTTTTGTAATAACAATCGAAATATTAATTATTGAAATCGGACAAATGAGAGAAGCGTTTGAGCGCTCGAGATATAGCACAGCCCACCGTGTCAGACATTGCCTGCCGTCCCGCGGCGAGAGGAGGGAGCAGCGCGCCGCTACCCGTGGTTACCGCTATCACCATCCGCGGATTGCGCGGAGGCCGTAGATGCCGACCGACCACTCTCTCGTAGGTACCACCCGGCTACGCGTCGTAGGTACCACCGAGAACGGACATGGTGCGTAGCGAGCAGATCGGATGCCTTAGAAGACGCGCGAAATACAACTCGTAAGTACCGCCCGATAGCTTACTCGTAGGTACTGCCCGGCCACTCGTCGTAGATATCGACGGGCTACGCGTCGTAGGTACCGCCGAGAACGGACTTGGTGCGTCGCGAGCAGCGTGGAGGCCATAGGTGCCGCCCAACCGCTCTCTCGTAAGCACCACCCGGTTACGCGTCGTAGGTACCGTCGAGAACGGACTTCGAGAGGCGTGAGCCGCTCGGACGCCGTAGGTGCCGCCCGACCGCACTCTCGTAGGTACCGCCCGGTTACGCGTCGTAGGTACCGCCCGCCTACGCGTCGTAGGTACCGCCGAGAACGGACTTGGTGCACCGCGAGCCGCGCGGAAGACGTAGGTGCCGCGCGGAAGACGTAGGTGCCGCCCGACCGCTCTCTCGTAGGCATCACCCGGCTACGCGTCGTAGATACCGGCTGGTTACGCGTCGTAGATATTGGCCGGTTACGCGTCGTCGGTACCGCCAAAAACGGACTTGGTGCGTCGCGAGCCGCGCGGAGGCCGTAGGTGCCGACCGACCGCTCTCTCATAGGTACTGCCAGGCTACGCGTCGTAGGTACCGGCGAGAATGGACTTGGTGCGTCGCGAGCCTCGCGGAGGCCGTAGGTGCCGCCCGACCGCTCTCTCATAGGTACCGCCCGGCTACGCGTCGTAGATACCGCTCGGCTACGCGTCGTAGGTACCGCCGAGAACGGACTTGGTGCGTCGCGAGCCACGCGGAGGCCGTAGGTGCCGCCCGATAGCTCACTCGTAGGTACTGCCCGGCCATTCGTCGTAGATATCGACGGGCTACGCGTCGTAGGTACCGCCGAGAACGGACTTGGTGCGCCGCGAGCCGCGCGGAGGCCGTAGGTGCCGCCCGACCGCTCTCTCGTAGGTACCGCCCGGCTACGCGTCGTAGATACCGCCCGGCTACGCGTCGTAGGTACCGCCGAGAACGGACTTGGTGCTTCGCGAGCCGCGCGGAGGCTGTAGGTGCCGCCCGTCCGCTCTCTCGTATGTACCACACGGCTACGCGTCGTAGGTACCGCCGAGAACGGATTTGGTGCTTCGCGAACCGCGCGGAGGCTGTAGGTACCGCCCGACCGCTCTCTCATAGGTACCGCTCGGCCATGCGTCGTAGGTACCGCCCGGCTATGCGTCATAAGTAACGTTGAGAACGGACTTGGTGCGTCGCGAGCCGCGAGGAGGCCGTAGGTGCCGCCCGACCGCTCTCTCGTAGGTACCGCTCGTCCACGCGTCGTAGATACCGACCGGCTACGCGTCGTAAGTACCGTCGAGAACATACTTGGTGCGTCGCGAGCAGCGCAGAGACCGTAGAAGCCGCTCGAGATACCACTGGTAGGTACCGCCCAGCCACGCGTCGTAGATACCGGCCGGCTACCCGTGGTAGGTACTGCCAGGCTACGCGTCGTAGTTACCGCCGAGAACGGATTTGGTGCTTCGCGAGCCGCGCGGAGGCTGTAGGTGCCGCCCGACGGCTCTCTCGTAGGTACCGCCCGGCTACGCGTCGTAGGTACCGCCCGCCTACGCGTCGTAGGTACCGCCGAGAACGGACTTGTTGCACCGCGAGCCGCGCGGAAGACGTAGGTGCCGCCCGACGGCTCTCTCGTAGGCACCACCCGGCTATGCGTCATAGATACCGCCCGGCTACGCGTCGTAAGTACCGTCGAGAACGTACTTGGTGCGTCGCGAGCAGCGCGGAGACCGTAGAAGCCGCCCGAGATACCACTCGTAGGTACCGCCGAGAATGGACTTGGTGCGTCGCGAGCCTCGCGGAGGCTGTAGGTGCCGCCCAGCCACGCGTCGTAGATAGCGGCCGGTTACGCGTCGTAGGTATCGCCGAAAACGGACTTGGTGCGTCGCGAGCCGCGCGGAGGCCGTAGGTGCCGACCAATCACTCTCTCATAGGTACTGCCAGGCTACGCGTCGTAGGTATCGGCGAGAATGGACTTGGTGCGCCGCGATCCGCGCGGAGGACGTAGGTGCCGCCCGACCGCTCCCTCGTAGGCACCATTCGGCTACGCGTCGTAGATACCGCCGAGAACGGACTTCGAGAGTCGTGAGCCGCTCGGAAGCCGTAGGTGCCGCCCAACCGCTCTATCATAGGTACCGCTCGGCCACGCGTCATAGGTACCGACCGGCTATGAGTCGTAAGTGCCGTCGAGAACGGACTTGGTGCGTCGCGAGCCGCGAGGAGATCGTAGGTGCCGCCCGACCGCTCTCTCGTAGGTACCGCCCGGCTACGCGTCGTAGTTACCGCCGAGAACGGACTTGGTGCTTCGAGAGCAAAGCAGAGACCATAGTAGCCGCCCGAGATACCACTCGTAGGTCCCGCACGTCCACGCGTCGTAGATACCGCCCAGCTACGCGTCGTAAGTACCGTCGAGGACGAACTTGGTGCATCGCAAGCCGGGAGAAGGCCGTAAGTGCCGCCCGACCACTCTCTCGTAGGTATCGCCCGGCTACGCGTCGTAGGTACCGCCGAGAACGGACTTGGTGCTTCGAGAGCAAAGCGGAGACCGTAGAAGCCGCCCGAGATACCACTCGTAGGTACCGCCCGTCCACGCGTCGTAGATACCGCCCGGCTACGCGTTGTAGGTACCGCCGAGAACGGACTTGGTGCACCGCGAGCAGCGCGGAGGCCGTAGGTGCCGCCCGACCGCTGTCTTGTAGGTATCGCCCGGCTACGCGTCGTAGGTACCGCCGAAAACGGACTTGATGCATCGCGAGTCACACAGAGGACGTAGGTGCCGCCCGACCGCTCTCTCGTAGGCACCACCCGGCTACGCATCATAGGTACCGCCGAGAACGGACTTCGAGAGTCGTGAACCGCTCGGAAGCTGTAGGTGCCGCCCGACCGCTCTAGCGTAGGTACCGCTCGGCCACACGTCGTAGGTAATAAATTGACCAATCACAGTCGAGTATTCTTTTAATGCTTGAATGAGATTGGTCAATTCCTTAAGTTACTGCTTTAATCCGTTAATCCTACTGCGTAGACGACGTGTTAAGAGTCTTCTACAATAAGATTTAAGGCGTAAGACTTAAGAAATTGACCAATCACAGTCGAGTATTTTTTTAATATTTGACTGTGATTGGTCAATTTCTTGAATCTTACGCCTTACAACCTTAATCTACAGCCACTGTGGACGACCCTAAATCATCGTCTACAATGGCAGTAGAATTAATGAATTAAGGTTGTAACTCAATAAATTGACCAATCACAGTCGAGTATTCTTTTAATGCTTGAATGTGATTGGTCAATTCCTTAAACAATAAAGAAGACTAACAAGTAAAGGTGGTCGAAAGATAATAATCAAAAATAATATAAACACAGGCTTATTTTAAAGACCAACCAAATAAGAAAAACAATTATCGGCAAGAAAACATTGTATATGACATTAAGAAAAAAAAGACGTTAGTAATCGTTAGTAATCGTTGATGTTAAAAGAAATAGTAGACGTATTAGTAGACGTTAGTAATCGTTGATGTTAAAAGAAATTATAATTAAAATTAAAAATTACAGAACAAAAAATAAAATAAAAAAGAAGAATAGAGACGCAAACGTTTCGATCCGCTTCGGATCATTTTCAATGCTAATAAATAACGATATAAATGTATACAAAAAGATTTGAAAATATCAAACGACAGACCGGTATATGCGCAAACACACGAGACTCTAAATCATAAACGCAAATAAAACAATCTTTTGTAAGATGTTAACGCAAAAAATTAGGGAATGCACTGGAAAGCATAAGGAGCACCGAGCCACCCGCGCATGTTAAGCGGTGAAGGTGGACGCAGAAATAATCCAACGGAAACGCCACCACACAGTTGCGCAAATTGTTCGTCATGCCCGATCTCCGATTGCACTGCAGAGTATGTTGGGCAGATAAAAAGACAGCTTATCACCAGAATCAGGGAACACAAGGCAAATATTAACAGGCCATCTGAAGCTGTTTCGGTTGTTTCTGATCATAGACTTGCTGGCCACGAGTTTAATTGGGATGACGTAAGGATCTTAGATGAGGATCCCTCCTTTCCAAGACGGATCATCTCTGAAATGATCCACATTACTCGTCACAACAACAGTTTGAATATTCAGAACGACACTGATAATTTAGACAAAGCCTATCTGCCCATCATAAAAAAATTTTCCTCGGTGTGATATATAGGAAAATTTGTTTTTTGTTTTCTTCAGAGTGATTCTACCCCACATGGTCTCATTTTTTATTCCGCTCCTGTTCCTTTTTTCCCCCACTCCTTCTCCCTTTTTTCTTCCCCTCTCCTTTTCCTTTTGGCTGAAAAATTTCTCACAGCCACGCAGTCTTTTGTGACTTGTTGTTGAGGACGCTCCACTCCAGCCGTTCTCTCTGGCTCCTTGATTTTTGTGCCTGCTTCTTTCTCTCTTTCTGACTTGCTTTCTTCGGCTCTGTCGCGGTTTTCTCCACCTGTACGTAATTATAATTTCTTGCTGTTGCTCCTGCGCATGGCTTGCATGTGACAGTGCTTGTCACTCTGCCTTTTTCTCATGTTTTTTAGATTTGTGCTATATCTGAGGAGGTTGGGAGATCGGGCATGACGAACAATTTGCGCAACTGTGTGGTGGCGTTTCCGTTGGATTATTTCTGCGTCCACCTTCACCGCTTAACATGCGCGGGTGGCTCGGTGCTCCTTATGCTTTCCAGTGCATTCCCTAATTTTTTGCGTTAACATCTTACAAAAGATTGTTTTATTTGCGTTTATGATTTAGAGTCTCGTGTGTTTGCGCATATACCGGTCTGTCGTTTGATATTTTCAAATCTTTTTGTATACATTTATATCGTTATTTATTAGCATTGAAAATGATCCGAAGCGGATCGAAACGTTTGCGTCTCTATTCTTCTTTTTTGTTTTATTTTTTGTTCTGTAATTTTTAATTTTAATTATAATTTCTTTTAACATCAGTAACGATTACTAACATCTTTTTTTTCTTAATGTCATATACAATGTTTTCTTGCCGATAATTGTTTTTCTTATTTGGTTGGTCTTTAAAATAAGCCTGTGTTTATATTAATTTTCAATTCCTTAAGGTACTGCTTTAATCCGTTAATCCTACTGCCATTGTAGATGACGTGTTAAGCGTCTTCTACAATGAGATTTTAAGGCGTAAGACTTAAGAAATTGACCATTCACAATCGAATATTCTCCTAATACCAGACCATGATTGGTAAATATCTTAAAACTTACGCCTTAAAATCTTATTATAGACACTACATTAAGCGTCGTCTACAATGAAATTTTAAGGAGACTTAAGGCGTAAGATCTAAGAAATTGACTATTTACAGTCAAGTATTAAGAGAATATTCGATTGTGATTGGTCAATTTCTTAAATCTTACGCCTTAAGTCTCCTTAAAATCTCAGTGTAGACGACACTTCATGAGTCGTCTACAACGGCCGTCGCATAAGGTTGTAAGGCGTAACTTCAGGAAATTGACCAGTCACAGTCAAGTATGGCCCTGTTCCGAAATTGCTGCCAGTTTACTGTCAACACTTAAAATATATAATATACGTAACGTGCACTATAGAATTTGCAGTATACTGATAATAATTTCGTAACGCGGCTTATGAAGACAATGCTCGGCTGTGATTGGACAATTTCTTAAGGTTTAGGCTTAAATTCACCGGCACACAAAAAACAAAAGTGATCTGATCTCGAGATCCCACCAGTACATCTTTATGTTTTTTGGGTCTCTGAATGCGAATCCGGAGTCCGTTTGATCCCATCACCCTAGGATCAATGTCATTTCAAGGTCAAATTTTGAAAATACCGTTTCAGCTTAGAAAATTACCATACCTATATGTTTTTCGGGTCGCTGAATATGAATCCGGGGTCCGTTTGATCCCATCACTTCAGGATAAATGTCATTTCAAGGTCAAATTTTAAAAATACCGCTTGAACTTAGAAAATTACCATACCTATATGTTTTTTGGGTCGCTGAATCCGAATCCGGGGTCCGTTTGATCTCATCACGTCAGGATCAATATCATTTTAAGGTCAAATCAGGAATAAAAACCGTTGTCAAAGAATTGGTTAAAAAGTGTAGGTAGCGTATCGTTACTTTATTGTCCACCTGTGTCTGCATCCAGGGCACCTCCACGTGGTGACG
The DNA here is from genome assembly GCF_003227725.1 of Camponotus floridanus. NCBI lineage: Eukaryota > Metazoa > Arthropoda > Insecta > Hymenoptera > Formicidae > Camponotus > Camponotus floridanus. Next base: position 31,946 of record NW_020229849.1, read on the forward strand.
GTGGGCAACGGAGTTGCACCGCTATCCGGCTAAGTCCCTGGATCACAGCTTTCATGCCGTCATGGCAGACACAGGTAGATTACCTTTTACGATGCAAGGGATCGGAACCCTAGTATCGGCGACTGGTCAGAGTGCGAAAGCGGGCTCCCAGGCGTCGTCAGCAGGCAACCGCAGCTCCTTCTTGGTTGGCGACTTGGCTGATAAGGAGTATGAAACTATAAGAAGTATTCATGATTCTGTCAGCCATAACTGTATACGTGACAGAAACACGTTCTGCTTTGTTTGCGGAAAATTTGAAATAAGCAAATTGCGCAGAAAAATGAGTGATACATGTATAAATATATATCGTGAATGAGGGGGTACTTTCCAGTCAAGATGATACGTTTGCTCCAGATAGCATCTGTTGCTCTTGTTACAACATGCTGAGACGATGGAGTGAAACAAAAAACAACAAACTTTTAAAATATAGGTCACTAACAATATGGTCAATACCTCAATCACAAGAAGACTGTTACTTTTGCAATACAGTAGTAGAGGGATTTAATGCGAAAACAAAATCAAGGATATCTTATTCGATAAATTCTTCTGTTGTACCAGCAAAAATTCATGTACAATGCAATATTAAAAATATCGATATCAGCACTTCAACAAATGAAACTTCAATGAGTGTTGAAGCAACAGATATAGAACAGATGGTAGACAGCGAAGAAGAGCCTATAGACAGCTGGGAACAAGGAGATGAAGACGAGGAATATAAGCCAAGAGACAGAAGTAATAAACCTCCTGTATTATTCAATCAAGAAAGTTTGAGCGATTTCATCAGGAACATGGGTCTGCCCAAAGATGTTTCTGAATACATTGCTGCAGAGTTGAAAAGCCGTGGAATAGTAGAACAGGGGATGACATCGACTTTTTACAGAAATCGAGAGAAGACATTCCGTAAATACTTCAGTCAGGATGAAGAGGGCAGTTTGGTATACTGCCACGATATTTTCGGTTTAATGAATGAAATGAAACAAGACTGTTACGTTCCTGACGAATGGAGATTGTTTATAGAATCATCAAAACGAAGTCTCAAGGCAGTATTGCTGCACAATGGGAATGATTACGCAAGTTTACCAATAGCACACTCGACACGATTAAAAGAAAGTTTATGAAAATGTCAAAAATGTATTGGAGAAAATTTGTTATGATGAGCATAGGTGGCAAGTTTGCGGTGATTTGAAAATCATAACGATCATACTAGGTCTACAGTCCGGATATACAAAGTATCCCTGTTTTTTGTGCTTATGGGATAGTAGAGATCGCGTAAATCATTATAAGAAAAAGATTTGACAAGCAAGAGAAGGACTTGAACCAGGGAATCAAAATGTACTAAGACAGCCTTTAATTGATCCATCAAAAGTATGGCTTACGCCTCTTCACATAAAACTTGGATTGATGAAACAATTCGTCAAGACTTTAGATAAGCAAAGACCATGTTATCAATACTTGACAAAGCAATTCCCTCAATTGACTAAAGCCAAATTGAAAGAAGGGATATTCGATGGACCTCAGATCCGTAAGATGTTTTACGATGATCATTTTATAAAAACAATGAACAATTTGGAAAAGGCTGCATGGCTTAATTTTCGGAATGTTGCTCAAAAATTTTTGGGAAATTTTTGAGAAAAGTCGTGACTATGAAGCCATCGTAGCAAATATGGTAAGAAGCTTTCGGCGTTTAGGATGTTTAATGAATCTTAAACTCCATTTCTTAGATTCTCATCTTAGTTACTTTCCAGAGAATTTAGGCGATTACAGCGAGGAACAAGGTGAGCGTTTCCATCAGGATCTAAAGGAAGTTGAACGGAGGTGGCAAGAGAAATGGGGCATAAATATGATGGTAGATTACTGTTGGCTATTGAAAAGAGATATTGAAAGTGAAGACAGTTTGAAAAGGGTAAGAAATCCACTACACAGATCCTTTGAAAATAAAAGAGAACGTTACAGACGGAAAAAGGAATAAATGTCATCAATTCTTGACAATAGTATACATACAACATTTCCCTGAAGTAATGGGATCAAACGGACCCCGGATTCGTATTCAGCGACCCGAAAAACATATAGGTATGGTAATTTTCTAAGCTGAAACGGTATTTTCAAAATTTGACCTTGAAATGACATTGAGCCTAGGGTGATGGGATCAAACGGATCCCGGATTCGGATTCAGAGACCCTAAAAACATAAAGATATACTGGTGGGATCTCGAGATCAGACCACTTTTGTTTTTTTGTGTGCCGGTGTTATCTGTTGTAAATCGGTATTAAAGGTTCGTCTGCATGGCCGTAGCATAAGGTTGTAAGGCGTAAAACTCAGGAAATTGACCAATCACAGTCGAGTATTCTCTTAATATTTGTCTATGATTGATCAATTTCTTGAATCTTACGCCTTACAACCTTATTCTACGGCCACTGTGGACGCCCCTAAAGCATCGTCTACAATGGCAGTAGAATTAATGAATTAAAGTTGTAACCAGTGAACTCTATACTATACTGGAATGTGAACTGCCGTAGGAGAAAACGGGACGAGCGAGAAGGAAAAGTGGAACGATACTTGTCCTTTCCTATCGTCGTACTCTTCGAGCTGAAAACATTGTCTACGTTCAGTGCATGTGTTGAATTGAGTAATGATCAGTGTGAAAGAGGTATACATTTTTTAATAATAATATATATGTTATATAATGATATACAAATTATAAAATTATAAAAATATACAAATAATTTTTACTTACAATAATTTAACACAAAAATACATTAATCATAAGTTTTACTTAACTTGACAGAACAGTTATAGAATAATTATAACCTATTTATTTCAGAAATGTCATCAAAATGGGTAAAAAATGTTCCATTCAAAATTGTGGAAAATATCAAGAAAATTCTATAAATATTAGTTTCCACAAGTAAATCTACAAAGAGTATCTTTTATTATATAGTAATATATATTGTAGAAAATATATAAAAGTATTTTTTCTTGTATTTACACTCTCGTATTTAAAATAATATATTTTATAATATAAATAATATATGTAATAATTTTATATGTTTATAATATAGATTGCCAAGCAACAAAGAAGTACGTATAAAATGGCTCGCTAAAATTTCTCCTTATATTAAGAAAACTCCAAAAGAAATATATATTTGTGGTGAACATTTTACTGAAAATAATTATCAATCAGAATCAATGAAATTATCAAAAAGGATGTTAAAAAAATCTGCGATTCCTACTATTTTTAATTCTAACATTTCAAAAAACAAAGAAGTAAATGCATATATAAACATTTTAATAAATTAAATACTAAATAAAAAATATGATTATTTTTTATAATTATAAATTAATGTATTTAATTACAATTAATATAGGATAATAAAAAACATGAAGATGTATTGAGAGATACGGATTTTACATCCAATTCTAATAAACTAGAAGATTGCTTTGCTGAGAAAATTTCCATCTAATATTGCCCCTAGTATATCTCCATCTAATATACGTCCTACACAGGAAATTGTAAGTAGCAATATACAAATATTGTAAAATATATTGATTTATTTAAGTTTTTTCGTAATATATTGTATTTTAATTGGTTATATAAAAATATTTAGTTCTTTCAATTTATATTATTTTCTAACACATGAAATGTATAATAGGTGTATGGTTGTATTTAATATTGTTCCATTTTATGAAATATTCATATTTTTTATTTAATTGTTATATATGCACAGCTTGTTTATTTGTTATTGCAAATATTGTACTTAAAAGTGTTATGATTACAATTTATTAGGAAATGATTGACATTGGAGTACAAGCACAATTAACGAATAGTATAAGTGTTGCAGTTCAAGTTTCTCTAAAGCGTTTAAGACAATCTGAAAGGGAACTACTATTAAGAAAAGAAAATCTAATTCTGAAAAAGCGTTTGTTTTGTCGAACAGAACGCATAACGTCAATGAAAAGCCTCATAAAATATCTGGCAAATAATAAACATGATACTGAAGATGTGACAGAAGCTTTAAAGACTAATTTTAATGGGTTTTCATTAGAAGTTTTGAAAAATGAATTGAAAAAAAACAGAGTTTCAGCATGTCGTAGAAGATATTCTACCTCAATTAAACAATTTGCTTTTACATTATTTTTTTATTCTCCACGTGCATATGAATTTGTACGCAGTCAACTATATTTACCGCATAATAGTATGTTCCGTAAATGGCTAAGTCATAAAAATCTCCAACCTGGTTTTCTTACTGAAATATTTGCAGATTTGGAAAATGAAGCACATACAAAAGATTATTTAAAAAATGTTTCATTAGTATTTGATTCGATGAGCATAAGAAAAAAAATAGTGTATGATAAATTATCAGATAAAATACGTGGATATGTAGATTATGGGGGTATTCCTACAGAAGATTCAAAAGAATTGGCTACTGAAGTATTGGTGCTATTAATTGTTTCTTATACGATAAAATTTAAATGTCCAATTGCTTTTTTTTAAAAATAAAATGCCATCAGTTGTACAGAGGGAAATTATACAGCAAGCAATAATCAAACTAGCAGAAAAAGGCATCACTGTCCGTTCAATTACATGCGATGGTACAAAAAGCAATTTAAAAACGTTACAATTGCTAGGATGTAATTTTAATTTTAATAATTTCGTAAATATGGATTCTATGAACATTCCATGCATTATACATCCCAAAGAATATAAATCGAATATGAAACAACATTTTCATCAAGAAGCATCAACAGAAAATATAGATTTAAATGTACAAAATGCGCTTTGTTCGAAGAATGAAAAACAATATTCTTATTTGCAAACAGCATTTCAACATTCTTTATCTGATTCATATATTTACAGTATATTAGACCCTTCACATATGATTAAATTATGTCATAATACTTTCGCAGAATGCAAAATTACATATGAAAATCGGGAAATATCTTTTGCATATGTTAGGAAATTACATGACATTCAAGAAAAAAAAAGGTCTGAAATTAGCAAATAAATTAGGTAATGCACATATATATTATTTTAATAAAAAAATGAACGTTTCACTTGCATCTCAAACAATAAGCAGTAGTGTTGCTGATGCCATCGATTATTTAAGGAAAATAAAAACTTTAGGATTTGAAGACAGTGATGCCACAACAGAATTCATAAGAATATTTGATAAACTGTTTGACATGTTAAATGCTAGAAGTTGTTTTGGAACGAATTTCAAGTCGCCCATGACTTCTAAAAATTTGGATTATTTTATAAATACTTTTAACAATAATATTCTTTACATTTACAAATTAAAAATTGACGGAGTTCCTATTTTTCATCATCGAAGATCAACATTTGCAGTAGGTTTTATAATAAATATGTATAGTATGATCAATTTAGCAAAGGATTTATTTTCTAAAGTTAATCCATTACGTTTCCATTTTTGCCGTATAAATGCTCGCAAGACCATTTAGAACTTTTCTTTTCTTGCGTAAGAGCTAGAGGGGGTTGGAATAATGATCCTGACTGCTTACAATTCATATGGATTATACGAAAACTTTTGTTTTTAAATAATGTTAAAAATAGTATTAGTGCAAATTGCATTGATGATAACACTGCAATGCCTGCTCTTTTTAAGTGCAAAACTAAAACCAAAGAGAACTCTGAAGCTTTTGATTGTAATGATTTTAAACGTATAACAAATATAATTCAAGCTATGGAGAATATTAATATATCATTTATTCAGCAAAATATTTTATATTATATATCTGGTTATATTGTTCGGGGTTTAATAAAAAAATAAAATGTGATGATTGTATTGCAATTTTAACTAATACAAATAATAAGACTTATGAACATAATTATTGTTCAGAAATATATTCAGAATCTTCTTTTATGAAATTCATTAATCGTGGTAAATTATATTTACCATCTGCAGTAATTTATAATATAATACTATTTGTTGAAAAAGCTTTTAAAGCTGAATTAAATGTGCAATCTATGAACGCAAACCATTTTGAAGCTAATATTATTCGAACTACTATACAACATTATATTCCAATAGCTATGTCTTTATTTAAACCACAACATTCTGTAACAGATACTGCAGGAATGGAGGAACTACATGAAATACAATTAATTAGAGCTATAACATCATCATATATGTATTTTTATTCGTATTTCTAAATATAATAAAAATATGACAGAACGAATTTTGGATAAACTTGTTAATAAACGTAATAAACTTCATAAAACCATTTTATTTTATAACATTTGATTATTTTATTATAGTTTTATTACAGTCAAAAGCTTTTGAGACATACATAATGTTACAGCATGTTAAATATTTTATATTTCTAAGCAATTGGACTATTTTGTAATGTATTTTTTTGGATTGGCTTAATAATCCTTATATAGTGATATTTTTTACTTTACGTGCAATCTCTTAAACCAAAGAATGAACTTAAAGATAATTTTATTTTATATTTATAAGATATTTATTTTTCATTTAAGCTGCAGATATTATATTATTTTTAAGATTGTTCTGCTCAGTATTTTATTTATGTTTTTGTGTTTTATGATGTACAATATATATGTATATCGTTATTAATAATATATGTACATCGTTATTAATTTTTGAAAAGATTCAATATTTTGTAACAAAAAATATTTTTTGTGTATAATACGGAATATATAGTTGTATATCTCCAATATGTGTTAAAATTCTTATTTTAATATTCAAACATTTATTTCAGTTGATTGAAGTACATCCAACATTTTACATATGTTTATGTACGTTCCATACGGTAATCTACATAATATAATCTACGTAAGGAAGAAATGCATTACTGTATTTCTATTCATCCAATATCGGAACATTTTTTATAATTATGTAAATAAAAATAATGAAAAGATGAATTGTATAAATAAAAAATAATAAATATATTTTTTAATTTTTTTTACTGTTTACCTGCTACATTTTACAAGTAAAAAATTTTAACTATATAAATATGTTCAAAATTTAAAATGATCATTCCAGAGTAAAATTTGCATAGCGAAATTCGCATATTTTCGCTACTAAACGTTCGAACAATTAAAATTAACGGGCGTCGAGAATCTTCTCGAAATATTTATTTATTAGAAAAACTCGAATGTACGAGTTATCTCTCTTTTTTTGCCACTGGAAAAAACGCTCATCATCGCCGCTAACAATATTATTGTCCGTTATACCGTCGTTGAAATTTACGCAGCTTATGGGCATGCGCGCCCATGCGTCACGATCAGCTGATCGCCAATCAGCTGATCTAAAAAGATTGCACGCATGACAAGTAAATAATATCCGACGTCAGACCTCATCAACAACCAACTACACGCGCCGCAATGAGGTCACCGCTAAAAGATTAAATTAATTGGTCCACGTCGCAGCGGGCCCAAAAATCCGCTCGCTATATAATGGGCACCGCGTGTGGACCAAAAGAATCTCGCACTTTTTCGCTGCTCGCAGTATTTTCGTAGAACCGCTTTGTCAAAACCGCTTTGTCTAACCGCTTTTAAAATGACCGCTTTCTCACTCGGACTTTCGCACTCTCGGCTTCGGAATTATTTCGTTATCTGAAATAATTGTACTCATTTTATTTGTGTAAAACTTTAATGTGTGGTGTTTACTGTGTGGTGTCAAATAAAACTCTAAAAATACCAAAAAAATTACGTGTCGTGTTCAGTTAATTTAGCGTTTAATATTCTGTTCGTGGTCGTCCGTTTGCCGCAATCTGTAAACTTTGCGCTGTCGCAGCGATCCGCGCTCACTCGCGAACATTTCTGGTTTTTCGAACCGGATTTTCATCCGCATCCGCAGCTTCGTGAGTGAAGTTTTCAGTGCTGTGCAGTGCTGCAAATCTCCTGAACAGACAGACAAAGCAGATCAATCAAAATGAGTGCCGACCTGAAGGCCTTGTTAGAGGTTCAAACCGACATCCACGGACGAATGTCTCGCTCCCTGGACAACCTCCACAAGATGGGAGGCAACAACATCACCGCTGGTGCCATCCAGACTCGCCTCACCATCCTCGACAACCTCTGGGCAAAATTCGAGGCTCAACACGAACTGATACGAGCGGCTCTTAAGGGCGGGGTAAAGTTAATTCGTGCAAAAAAAGGCACATTTTTGTGAATTTTTTTTGACTACACAGTTAAAATCTATTTATTAAAACCAATGGTACATTAAAGTATAACATTCGAAGAATATTGTGTAATATTTTCATGAAGAAATATTAAAAAATACGGCAATGACAGCAATTATTCGGAAGCATCTCGGAAAAAAGTAGAATTGCGGTGCCCCTCATAACTCGGTGCTGGATCATCTGAAATCAAAAAATCAATGTTCTTTCGTTAGATAATCGCTTTCTCCAGGTAACGCTGGGAGGGTTTTTCGAAATTTCAATTTTTCACTTTTTGGGAACACTTTGAAGGGAAAAACGCAATTTTTGCGAAAAAAATCGGCTAATTTGTTATTGTAAAATAAAAAATATTAACAAATTTGAAAAAAAATCTTCAGCGTTACCTCGTAAATTATGTACAGAAATAGTGTTTATAACTTTAAAAGGATCGGTGCAGTAGTTTTGAAGTTATGAGGGGCACCGACTTTGAAAACGTGAGTTGTGAGAAAAACGCTTTAAAGTTTTGAACACTAAAAAATTTGGAATAAAACGTTCATAAGCGAGTTTTATCGGCTTACCTCACACTGAATCATCGATGCCAGGTCCATAAAGGATGTTGCTATCATCCATGATGTCTAAAGCATCTTTTTGCTCCTGTCTACGACGAATCCTGCCTTCTTTAGTCTGTTTTTCAGCTTCCTGCTCTGCTCGGCTTATACGCATGGAGTCAGTTGATCGCGCCCAATCATGAGCGCTTGGTCCACTACTGATTCCCATGTCTTGCATGAAGGTTAGTAAAACAAAAGAACCTTCATTGAAGACACAGGCTGCCACATAAGCTGCAATCTCAACGATGACAGAGGTACCACTCAAGTGCTTGGGTGAGATTTTCCAAATAAGTTGGTTCAAACTCTCATTGTTGTTCTGCGTGAAGCCTCCGACACATCGCTCCAGGAGGACATCTTTGCTCAAATCTTCATAGATAGGCTTGATGGCATCCAAAACATCCTTGGGAAGAGCACTGTACGTGTGTTTGAACGAATCCAATACATTAGCAGCTGCAGCTTTTTGCCATTCGCACCAGGAGTCCGCGCTGTTCGGGCATTTTTTATGCTGTGGATTCTCGTCCGTCGAATTGTAGTGAAAGAACGTTGCCCAGATAGCATTCTTCATATTTTCCACGGAATCAGAGTAACGTCTAATAGCCAAGCCGTAGTATACCGTTTCGTCAGTTTATCAATCATTTTAGCCGTAAGCTTCCCTTTACCAGACAGACTCTTTCTTTTGATCTTCTTTCCAGCCTTAGTTTCAGTATCTACAACGGTCTTTTTGACTATTTCACGCAGACGAGTGCCCATTCTTTTTTGAACATGTCCTACACATTCTTTTTTCACTATTGAAAAATCGTCACCATAAGGTTTAGAATTCACTAATCCGGAGTAAGCTTTAGAGTCACCGTCGCCGATATAGTTGCGATATCGCACACCATTCTTTATCGAGCGTTGAAACATGGTTTTTATCGCTTCGACCTCCATATTTCCAGCTGCACCAGTATGATTTGCCTGACACTTTCCAGCATTTACATGAGCTTCATGTCACTCTTCGTATTCGGCAGAGTCTAATTTACTTTCCCAAGTTTTACATTCGTGGCAGTATGAACTTTTGACGAAAATGTCAAGGACTTTACCTGTGAAGTAACCGATTAACGAGGTGACGCCGAATAAAGATGAGAAGCCTCTTTTTTTCCATGTACCGTCGCCTGATACAGTGAGTTCGTCGGCATCTTCAGTTTTTTTTTCTTTGGCTGTTGCTGCTTTTTCTTCTTTTGTAGCAGATAAAAAAAATCGATTCGCTACTTCTCTTACAGTCGAGCACATTTTTTTCATGTAATCATTGTACGTCGGTCTTGATAAAAAGCTACTAGACAAATCCATCAAGCCGCAAAACTTTTCACAGCCAGCTAATCCAAGGCCTAATTATCCTCATCACGAAAACAAACCGATAATTAACTTCGTAAATACCAGAGTTTATTCTTACACTAGACGGAACATTTGTAATCTGTTTACAGCTTTCGCACGACACTTTGATGTTAAATCCAAGGCCTTCTTTCTTAGTCGAATTAAAATTTACTTTTCCATCACATTTTACACACTTCACTAGCGTAGCAATTGTTGAAAAGACTAATAAAAAATCTATTATCCTATAGTATTTTTCAAGATCCTCTGTAACTTGATCTTCAACGGTCACTTTTATTTTTTTAGCTGACGCGCTACTTGTTGATACGTCTTCGCTTTTACGTTTTTGCGGAGGTACAATTTTTCTAGGTCGATATAATCTCGAACTAGTTGATTTTCTATCAGATCTTTTAACTTTTTTAGGCATTTTAGCAATAATTTAACACAAAACTGAACGAAAACGGAGCTAAAATGATGCGAAAATCGGAGCGCGCGTGTACGTCTGCTCGATAGAATGTTTACTGCTACACTAAATTATTTACTCTACACTGACTAAATATACAGTACAGGTATAAGCACGTTTTGTACTTGTGTTGAAATTTCTATAAAGAAAGGTAGGGAGTAAGGTTAGGTATTATATAGAGAGCGAAACAGCTGCCAGGTAACAATAGCGCGCTCGGGCCGGGCAGGTATAAAAATCCGACAGGTATAAAAATACTCATAACGTCGTCAATTTTGCTCCGATCGACTTGAAATTTTGACACAATATTCTTGAGATATTATGCATTCAGTTAAAAAAATTAAAAAAAAAATGCAAAAAAAAATTTTAATACCTTACCCCGCCCTTAAAGATAGATACTTGGAGAGTGAGTACGCCAAAGCTGATTTTATCAATAATGCAGAATGTTACGTATCTCAGCGGAGTACGTTGACTGACTACGCTGACAGATTAAAGGCTGAGTCAGTTGTCGCACACAAAATCGAGCCGAAGTCGAAGTCTTCTCCCAAAACCGCGTTGCCGCGTATAAAATTGCCGCCGTTTTCGGGCGCCTACGAAGACTGGCCTTCTTTTCGGGACCTCTTTTTATCCCTCGTCGGAGAGAATCCGTCGATCTCGAGCATTGAGCGGCTCCATTACCTTCGCTCCTGCGTTAAAAGATCTGCGGAAAAATTAATCCGATCATTAACAGTAACAAGCGAGAATTACGACCGCGCGTGGGCGATCTTGGCAAAACACTTTGAAAATAAGAAGGAACTCATGCGATCAAATTTTTCTACCTTCACTGCCGTCGGAAAAATGAAGTCCGAATCCGCCGAAGAACTAAGTCGCGTCCACCACGCCCGTCACGGCCACCGTCAACGCGCAAGAAAGCATCGGAAGACCCATCAATTCCCACGGGATGGATCTCCTCAATCACTTGGTGATTGAATTGTTCGACTCGCGAACACGCCTCGAGTGGGAATATTCCACCAGCGATTCTCCCGATCCGCCGACTCACGAGGCACTCACAGATTTTATTAGCAAAAGGATTCTTACCTTGAACGCCGCGAAACCTAAGATCGCCACGAAGAGTGCTGGGGAAACCTCTCGGACCGCGAAGTCTCACTTCGTGAAGAACGGGCCCGACGCGTCCAAATGCGCCGCTTGCAAGGGTAAACACACACTGATGTAGTGCCCCGAGTTCAAGTCCAAGTCTGCGAGCGAAAGAAAGTCATTCGTCGAGGTTAGCGGACTTTGTTTTAACTCTCTCGAGAACCACTTGATGGCAAAGTGTCAATCCATCAAAACGTGTTTCACGTGCAAGTCGCGGCACCACACACTGTTGCACGACACCAACACTACACGAAGCGAGCACTTTTTCCACGACACGCACTTCACACGATAAAAAGGCGACTCTTCTCGCCACCGCGCGCGTCACACTCACCGACCGTCTGGGACGACCTCAGGACGTGCGAGCCCTGCTCGACCAGGAATCCGAGGTGTCTCTCGTTTCGGAGGACTTAGCACAGCGCCTCCGTCTGGCGCGCACCCGCTCCTCGATGTCCATAATTGGAATCGGAGGAGCACACTCAGGATCCACCCGCGGAAGGGTAACACTCGCTCTGAGGTCAAGAGTGACTGGAGCCCCTTTCACCGTAGCTGCTTACGTCCTTCCACGGCTGTCTTCCTATCAGGGGTCAGCAATTCAGGGCTCCACCACGTAGCCGCACATTCACGGCCTCACTTTGACGGATACCTTCAGCGAGGTCCCATCCACCTTCTCCTCGGCGCCGATGTCTTCTTCGGCATTCTCCTCGATGGTCTCCGTAAGGGTCGCAAGGACCAACCCATCGCGCAGAGGACCACATTCGGGTGGATATTGTCAGGAGGCTGCGGAGTTGTGACGTCCAATGGTACCCTCAGCTCCCTCCAGTGCACTATCGACCACGATTTGAACGCTCTGGTTCAAAGGTTCTGGGAGCAAGAACGGGACCAGCCTGCCTCCGTCGCTCTTACGCCAGACGAAGAACGATGCGAGGAAATCTTCGCTCGCACTTATGAACGCCACGCAGACGGAAGATACATGGTGCGACTTCCGCTGGCTGGCCCTCTTCCACCTCTTGGCCACACGCGAATGTCCGCCGAGCGACTTCTCACGGCAATGAAGCGACGTCGTTCCAGAGACGTCAACTTCAACCAGCTCTATTGCGACTACATGGAAGAGTACACGGACCTGAAACACAGGACCTTGGTCAAAACACCGCTTATCAAGAACAATTCCGTCTGCTACTTACCGCATCACGGTGTGCTCCGGACTTCCAGCACGACCACCAAGTTGAGAGTCGTCTTTAACGGATCCCAATGTACGCCTACCGGAGACTCCCTCAACAACTCTTTGCTGGTCGGAGCCAATCTCCTGCCAACTCTCGCCGACATCCTTCTTCGTTGGCGCTAGCACCGCTTTGTCTTCATCGCTGACATCGAGAAGATGTACAGGCAGATTCTCGTACACCCGGACGATCGAGATCTGCAGCGGATCCTTTGGAGACGACAAGGCACTGATGACGTCCAGGATCGCCTCAACACGGTGACATATGGATTGGCCTGTGCACCCTTCCTGGTGATCAGGACTCTCCGCCAATTAGCCGACGATGAAGAGCCGACAAACCCCAAGGGAGCAGTCGCTTTGCGGCGCGATTGCTACGTCGACGACATCGTCACAGGCGCCAGCACCCTGTCCGAAGCAGTCGAGACTCAAAAGCATTTACGCCGACTCTGCACGGCGGGTTCCCCTTGAGAAAATGGGCTTCAAACCATCAGAGCATCCTCGAGGAGGTACCGAAGGAGCATAAACTCCAGCAGCCACACCACGACTGGGAGGACGAAGCTCATCCGACGCTTGGTCTACGGTGGCACCCCCGCAGCGACTCCTTCACATTCCGCCTCCAGCCTCGCACGACTGTCCCGCTGACGAAGAGACAGGCATTGTCGGAGACGGCTCGAATCTTCGATCCCTTAGGCTGGTTAACTCCAGTCATCGCTCGTGATCCTCATCCAAGATCCTCATCCAGTCAGCATGGATGAAGCACTTAGATTGGGACTCCCCGCTGCCTCAATTGGATGAGGCGTTCTGGAGACGTCTACTCGAAGATCTTCCGCTGTTGGAAAGCTCCGGTTGGAACGATGGCTAAGTGCCGACAACCAACCAAATCACGTCGAGCTCCACGGGTTTGCTGACGCGTCAGAGCGAGGTTACGCAGCCGTCGTTTACCTCCGCGTGATGAGCTCCTCCTCGACCACGACCAGCCTGCTTGCTGCAAAAAGCAAAGTTGCGCCCATTAAGCCTGTGTCACTACCGTGCTTAGAATTGTGCGCCGCAGCCCTGGTCACTAATCTGACTTTTCATCTCCGCAAGACCTTAGACTTGGTTTCAGCTCCAGTCACTCTATGGTCGGACTCCCGGGTCACGCTTCAAGGACTGTATCCAAGGACACGCCTCGAAGGCGTAGAAAACCTTCGTGGCCAACAGGGTGTCCCACATCCAGACGAAACTTCCGAAGGCACGATGGCGACACATCCCAGGACGAGACAACCCTGCGTACTGCGCCTCTCGGGGGATTGAGCCCCGGGATTTGCTCAACCATTCCCTCTGGTAGACGGGACCCCCATGGATTACCAAGCATCCATCGATCTGGCCACAGCACGACCACGCCATACACGACGTCGAGGTCGAGGAGGCCGGAGACGAGAGCAGTCGCCTCCCACTTGACGACCACGGAGAAAGCTGAACCAGAAATGCTCCTCAGGTTCTCCGATCTCCATCGCCTCCTGAGGATCACCGCCTGGTGTTGCCGATGGCGCGGCCACCCACCGAGTTCAAAGGCTCACCTCAACCTTACGCCCGACGAGTTAGAAGCAGCCTTGCTCCTCTGGCTCCGCGTGGTGCAAGCTCATCACTTTTCCAAAGAGATCACTGCCCTGAAACAGAATCACACGTTGGTCAAGAGTTCGATAACGAAATTAATCCCCTTCCTCGATGACCATGGAATCATTCGAGTCGGGGGTCAGCTGAAGCACGCTGTGCTCTCAGAAGACGAACGCCATCCAATTATCTTACCTTCAGAGTCATGGATGACACAGCTTCTCATCAGGGCACACCACAGACGAACGCTTCACGGCGGGGTTCAGCTCACTCTAGGACTGCTTCGCTTGCAATACTGGATTCCTCGAGGCCGCTCCATCGTCAAGAGAATGATTCACCGATGCATTCCTCGCTGTTCCGGCGTTTCACTTCCAGTCGGGGTCTATGCGAGGAAGTCTACTCCGACTGCGGTACCAATTTTGTCGGAGCGGACCGAGAACTGCGACTCCTGTTCCAGGCGTCGTCATCCGACGGCCGACGCATTGCTCACATGGCAGCGTCCGACGGGATCCGATGGAAATTCAATCCACCGGCAGTGTGACCGGACGATGGAGAGATCTGTCCCGTGGGCAGGGTTCGGATCCTACCTTTCGGTGATATCCTCACGGTCGCCAGTCCGTTTCAATAACGGACAAGGATAGTTCTCGCGGACGTCGGTCCTCTCGACTCGTCGTCCTCGATGAGCGGTGCCCTGGTTCACCGGAACCCTGGGTTGAGCGCCACTGCGGGTCACGGCCACCGTTGATGCGCACTCGCTCTTTGTTTCGGTGGAAAAAACCACCGAGGCACCTCACACCACCTCGCGATAACGCTCGCTTCGTCGCCCTTTGTTCGAGGCCGCGGCGAAATACGACGCGGTGTCGGGTTACGCGCCGGCGCTCGCGCTCGACGCTTTATCCTTCACGTTCCGCTCTCTCGGTTTCACTCGCCGTTCGCGCTGGCGATTCCTATTCACCCTCGTCTCCCTTGTTTCAGATTTCCACCGGAAAGCCGGACTGCCGTACCTGCGCCACCGAGAATGATCTGGAAGAGCCGCTGGGGATGTCTAGGTTTTCCTCAACCTTTCGAGGGAAGCTCGGGATGGATATAAATGAGTCGCGCTCGCGCACACACACAAATTATATCTTTTAAAAATATTATATTTATTAAATAAATATATATATTTATATTTTTACACAAAACTCGCTTTATCGCACCCACGCGCAAACGGGTCGGTTTAACGGGTTGTTTAACGTCGCGTATACAATTAATTACTCGCACGCTCCACTCGCACGCGCGACACTGCCGTGAAATCTCGCGCAATTCTCACCGGTTCTCTCGGATTTACAGCCACGCGTATCTCCGCAGTACTCGACGGACTCGTTATCGTTGGATTGTTCGCGAATATAACTCTCTTAATGTTCCCGCGGAAAGAGCCACGGTGTTCACTATCTCAGTATTCCCCGCGGAAAGAGCCTCGAGCCAGGGCTGCGCCGGCTCTTATAGCCTCCCCACTCTAGCGCGGCGGCGCTTCGCCCCACCGGGAGCGTCGGCTTCGCCCATCGCACCGGGTGCTGGATTCTCTAAGTCCCGCCGGATGCTGGATTTCGCGATGCGTCGAATTTTAGCGAATTTCGACGCGCGCTTCCGGATCTGCGCGTTTCGAGGCTTTTCCGATCGAACGCGCAAAGAATAAAATAAAATGAAAAAACGAGCTAAACTCATCCGCTCGCGACACGGACAATCCCCGTGCGTCGGAGCGTCGCTCAGAAAGAAAATTAAATAATATCTCCGCCCGCTGCGGATCTAAATATGCGCTTACAAAGATAAAACTTATTATATCGGGCATCGCTCGGAAATGTCCCAAAGCGGATTTCCCGCTAGGTCCGGGTCGATGTCGGACCGGAAACGGATTCGACCAGAAGTGAAAAACTGAAAAAAATCTTATCGCGGGAATCACCTGGAAATGTCCCGCAACGGATTTCTTGCTTGGTCCGGGATCGATGTCGGACCGGAAACCGAGTAACCGGAAGTGATGACCGGGAAAAATATTATCGCGGGAATCGGTTGGAAATGTCCCGAAACGGATTTCCCGCTTGGTCCGAGGTCGTTATCGGACCGGAAACTGCGTAACCGGAAGTAAAAAACTTAAAAAATATTATCGCGGGAATCATCGCGAAATGACCCGAGATGGATTCCCCGCCAGGTCCGGGTTTGATATCTATAACCGAAATATAATAAACGGTCGCCCGCCTTGCTTACAAGCTAACTTATAATAGGTGCGTCGGGAATGCAGTCCGCGACTTAAACGTATCCTACGCCTATATTTACACTCGCCGCGTTTAATACGCTATAGTGTCTTTCGCTCTTTTATTTCCAGGATGAACATCCCGGACGTGCACCGTCGTCCTCCCGCGGCGTCCTCTGCTGCTTGAGAAGCGACCTTCCGCCGCCGTCTCTGTCCTCCTGGTGCGCGACCTTCGCGGTCTTCTCGCGCGTCGGCGGCCTTGCAACCGTCGTGAGCGTAGAATCGCCTCTTCCGGGCGCCGGGGATGCCGCCGATCTCAGCAGCACCTCACTTCGGCGGGCTTTGGGAGGCAGCGGTGAAGTCCACTAAACATCACCTGCGAAGAGTCCTCGGAGACACGACCCTCACCTTCGAAGAGATGTCTACGTTCCTCGCTCAAGTGGAGGCGTGCCTCAACTCACGTCCTCTTCAGGCACTATCCGACGACCACGACGACATAACGGCGCTCACACCGGGACACTTCCTGATCGGGGCTCCTCTGCTGGCTGTGCCGGAGCCCTCACTGACGGACAGCAACATTAGTCTCTTGCCCCGCTGGAAACTTCTCCAACGGATGCGCGATCACTTTTGGGAAAGGTGGTCGCGAGAATATATCAACTCCTTGGCCTTCCGACCAAAGTGGCTGAAGGACTCCGCCAGTCCTACCGTCGGCGCTCTGTGCCTGGTGCGGTCGGACACAACACCGCCGACCCGATGGCCACTCGCCCGGATCATCAGGCTGCATCCTGGGGACGATGGCGTAACACGTGTGGTCACCCTACGCACCGCATCTTCGGAGCTCATCCGGCCACTGACGAAGATCGTCCTCCTGCCAGGAGCCGACACCGCAGCATCAACGCGCCCGGACTCGTGAGCGAAAGAAACATCAAATTTTTTATATATACATATACATATGTCCAACTTGTCCGATAATCGTTCCGCGTACTATCACATTTTAATCACAATAGAGCCGCGTCATCAACTTTTCTTTCACTTTTCTTTCGAACTTCGCGTCACAATTTGCATTCACGTTTACTCATCACTGCACTTCACTTACGATCGTCTAACATTCACTATCACTCTTGAGCTTCACCACATTCGCGAGATCATTCACTAAAATCACATTGCACATTTATTTCACATAATTCACCAGTATACGTCTCATTTCACTGCACTGCGTATTCTCGCGAAAGACTCGAATAATCTGAGCAACGTATTTCGTACGTCACTCTCGCATTCCATTCATTACTGATATCACATCTCATCAATGGAACAGTTCGCGACACCTGCCCGTAACCGCACACACTTGTAAATTTCGTCATGTATTGACGAGGCGGGCGAAATGTTCAAAATTTAAAATAATCATTCCAGAGTAAAATTTGCATAGCGAAATTCGCATATTATCGTTATTAAACGTTCGAAAATTCAAAATTAACGAGCGTCAAGAATCTTCTCCAAATATCTATTTATTAGAAAAACTCGAACGTTCGAGTTATCTCTCTTTTTTTGCCACCGGAAAAAACGCTCATCATCGCCGCTAACAATATTATTGTCAACCGTCGTTGAAATTTATGCAGCTTATGGGCATGCGCGCCCATGCGTCACGATCAGCTGATCGCCAATCAGCTGATCTAAAAAGATTGCGCGCATGACAAGTAATATCCGACGTCAGACCTCATCAACAACCAACTACACGCGCCGCAATGAGGTCACCGCTAAAAGATTAAATTAATTGGTCCACGTCGCAGCGGGCCCAAAAATCCGCTCGCTATGTAATGGGCACCGCGTGTGGACCAAAAAAGTCTCGCACTTTTTCGCTGCTCGCAGTATTTTCGTAGAACCGCTTTGTCAAAACCGCTTTGTCTAACCGCTTTTAAAACGACCGCTTTCTCACTCGGACTTTCGCACTCTCGGCTTCGGAATTATTTCGTTACCTGAAATAATTGTACTCATTTTATTTGTGTAAAACTTTAATTTACTGTGTGGTGTCAAATAAAACTCTAAAAATACCAAAAAAATTACGTGTCGTGTTCAGTTAATTTAGTGTTTAATATTCTGTTCGTGGTCGTCCGTTTGCCGCATTCTGTAAACTTTGCGCTGTCGCAGCGATCCGCGCTCACTCGCGAACAAAATAACATATATTTACATACATATGTGCCCATAATTATGAAAGTGATCTAAGTCATATATTTCTTGTGTCGAGATATTTAATGAATTGCATTTGAACGAATTAAAAAATATTTTTACATTATACGACATTTTAATTTATAATTTTTTTAGTCTTGATTAATGGAAATTTATTATGAATATGGAATTTTGTCTGAATTTCATACGAAAATGTTTTTAAAGCTTGAATTAACTTAGATCATTTTCAAAATTAACTGAATGTCCTATAAATGACTTAAAGCAATAAAGAACTATGAGTTTTATTTGAAACAATAACTTCAATGGAATAATTCATGAACATTTATTAATTATTTTTAAAAAGTAATCCATTTTTATCATTTCGAGGTTTTAAGATTCTTAAAATGTTCCTGAAAAACTGGAGGGATGTATGGTAGTAAACACATAATATCTTTATGTTTATCTTCCGTTACTGGTCTAATGGTGGTGTATAATGGAAGTAATGTAATATTTCCGTATATTTTTGGTCTTCCTCTTTTAGGTGAAAGATCCAAAACGTGGAATTTAGAATCATCTAAAGAAATTTTATAGAACATTTTATAAGGTTCATTTTTCAAGAATCTCATCCATTGAATTTGCAGCCAAGAGACAGATTCGCCCGCAGTATTTTTTACTCTTCTTGTTATTGATTCTTCTAGTGATTTCGTTGAAATAAAATCCGGCTGCGACATTCGTTTTATCGAAAATGTATTTCTTCTTCTACACTTTTCTATCAATTCATAATAATGCTCAGGGTTGTATAAATAATTTGCTTTTTTTATTTTCATTTCTATCAAACCAAAATCACGGTCATTCGGTAGAAAGGAATGACCCGATACCAAAAATTTGTGGTCTACCGTTTCAATATTATTATTTGATGACTGAGCAATTCTCATCCATGTCAATGCTACTTTAATGTTACGATTTTGGCCTGAACAAGCATCACTGTAAGCTATTACGTGTTTTTGAGTAGTTGTAATATTCTCCATATGCGCTAAAATGCTACTTCCTGTGCACCTCTTGAAGCTGTAGTTTCATCCCATACATACATCTTGACATTGTTGTTCAAAATGCATAAAGTCACGGAAACCGCATAATTAAAGCCGCATTTCCCACCCCATAATTTCGAGGATTTTGGAAAGTCAACGGCGGTCGAGAATCTTCTCGAGACCTCTATTCTTTAACAAAAACCCGACCGTTCGAGCAATCTCTGTTTGCGCCGCGTATAAAAAAACGCTCGATAACAACATTGTCAACTGCCGCCGGAATCCACGAGGCGAACGGGCATGCGCGCCCGTGCGTCACGATCAGCTGATGGCCAATCAGCTGATCCAAAAGAGTTGCGCGCATGTCAACAGTGAAGAATATTAATTCTGACCTCATCGGCGGCCAATCATGTGCGGCGCCGTGGGGTCACCGCCACACTTTAAAATTAATTGGGCCACGTCGCAACGGAGCCCAAAATCCGCCCCAGTATATAACGGGCCCAGCGCGCGGGCCCGGCCAAGTCTCGCACTTTGCGCCTTTTCGCTCACCTATTTCTATTTCGACGCACCGCTAAAACATTACACGACCGCTCTTTTCTCACGGATCACCGCTTTCGATTTTCGGAAAATTCTCGAACCTAAACGCACGACGACCGCTATCTCTTTGGACTTCGCTAAACCGCTCGCTCGCTTCACCGCACGCGATATCGCGCACGATAATCGCACCGCTTCACCGCCCCGCTCGTTTCATTACGAATTACCGCGCACTGGACACTTGTAATTCTTTCACCTTTTCTTTTACTGTGCACTGACTACATTAAACTTCTGTTATTTTTATTGAAAGTTCAAAGTTACTCTTTCACTACACGAATCCACTATCCACGATTCACTGCCGGACTTCCTCGCGAACAATTGTCATCATGGAAATTATGGAAACCCAAGTTGTATAGGTACATATTTCGCTTATAATAGGCTAACGAAACAGACAGTTTAGGATACGGAAGTACTTTTTGCAAATCAAATGAGAATCCATAATATTCCCTGGAATTTTCTTTTGCTTTTCTCTGGTCCTCTGCAAGACAGTTCCTAGCTCGTTCGGCATTTTGTAAATGTACATCATGACTTTCTCTAAGATGTAATTTCTCTTCCTCATTATTACATGCTTCGATTTTACCCTTCAGTAAATCGCATTTTTGGCATGTGTCTTTTCGAGGAGCATGGAAATTTAAGTTAAATTCAGTATTAAATATTTTCCTGTAGATCCATTCCTTAACAAAGGATTGGTTATTTTCCTCACATTTCTCTACATACAGGCTATACATTTTACGAATATCTAAATCAGGACTCAAATATTTTCGACCAGGAGTGTGATGAGCTCTGGTGTAGTGGCTCTCGTATGCTGGGAAACTTAAAATATGTTCTCGTACAGCTTTTATCTTAACTTCCTCTGTTTTTCGCGAAGATCCAGGCATCTTCCCACGACAATCAGTTCCAGGTGTTTCAGCATTCAGAGCACGAGTTAACCACCCTACAGAAATTTTATAGGTGTCTAAAAAAAAGTTCCTGCAAACCGACACTACTTCTGACTTATTATTTTTAGACAGAAAATACTTGTAGCTGCATTTTCTCATAGGTCTTTCAAAAGTTCTGGGCCGCCTTTGTTTTATTAATCGTTGATGAACTGTAGTACACAGATATAGATTCTGGGTTTCAAAATCTTTTAGTTTCCAGAATTGATCAAAATTAGATTTTCTTTCATTATATTCTACGCGATCTAAACATTTTTTTGAGCAAAAGCAATCCTTATTTTCAAAAATTTTGGCACTCACAAGTTTTGATTTTTTTGTCGTGTATTCTTCGCCATTATTTCTCTTAATTTTTCTGATATTTTGTGCGTAACTATCTTCATTTCTTGTTCGTTTTCTTTTCTTATCTTTTTCTATCTGCACCATTTCTGGGGTTTCTAAATTTACAGTAAAGTCTTGATACGATTCATCTGAAGATGATAATTTTCTTATTTTTTTCCATTTCTCGGAAGTATTACGTGGTCGTATAATATCTGCAGATCACATCATATTATTCGAATAATAATTAATATATTAATATTCACATAATAAGTACGTTGTCATTAACTTACCTGAACCGCTATCTGTTGACATAGTGGTAAAATATAATATATAAATTATTTGCCGCCAATAATTAGTTCCGAAGAGCCCAACTGAATTATATTGTTAGATAAACCGGAATGAATTGGCGTTTTTGTCATTATTTGATTATCATTTATTTTACCGGCTTATTATGTAGTTCAGAAACGCGTCAAAGAGGGCCACGCGCCATTTTCAAGTTATGTTTATATAATAGATAGACACTTTATTGTATACCATTGTCGGTTTACAAGGCGTTTTTTCGAGAAACGTACCCAAAACTCTTACACATTTCTTTCAAAAACAACTATTTCTCTATTACATACACAACTTAAAACTAATTCTTACTGCTAGAACGCAACCCTAACTTAACCCTAACATCTCCCCAGATCGCGCAAGGGGGATGAATCGGCGCGGAGGCTGAGTCAGCCTCCCTCCTCCTCATCCCCCCCGTCCACACACACACACGCATTAAACCCCCCTCGACTTCCGTTTCCTCTCGCCTTACTTTCCTTTTTTCTCTCTCTTCTCCCTCTCCTTCAACTTCCTGCCCCCACCACAACATTCATTCTCCTTCTCACCCTCTCACTCTTTCCTTCTCTCTCTCATACCATTCCTCTCCCTCACTCTCACTCCTGCACTCTCTCTCTATCTCCTCTACTCCCTTTTCTATTCCTCCTCGTCCTTGCTCCCCCTACTAGCTCCCCCTTTCCTTTCCTCTTCTATCAGCTTCATCCATCTTTTCCCTTCTCCCTCCTCTCCCAGCACCCGTCTCACCGCTTCCTGCCAACTTTCCTCCTTATCTGTCCATTTCCTACATCTCTCCCAAATATGTTCCCATGATTCGACCTCACCTCCACATAGTCTACACATTTTCTTACTATCCTCCTTCCAATATTTTCTTTCCTCCACTTCATTCCCCAGTCTAAACCTTGCTACCCTCGACCACCTTTCCTCTCTCCATCCCTTCTTTAAATACTCTGGTAACCCTTTCTGCTTCTCCTTTATTTCTCTGTACCATTTATTATATCTCGACTTACCTATCTCCTCCCATCTTATCTCTCTTTGTCTTTCTCTCTCCTCTCTCTCCCATTCCCCTTCCCATTCTTCACCCTCTTCCACCTTTCTTATCTTTTCTTCTATTCCTTCTCTACCTACCCCTATCCCTTCAAAAAACATTCTTCTCTCTTTTTCCCATCCCGATTCCTCCCTTCCCTTCATGCTTCTCTCCTTCATCTCCTCCCAACATTTCCGCGCTATCATACTGCCCCTTCCTTTCATCAATCTCCTTTCATACCCCCATGCCCTTCTTCCCGCCCTCACTTTTAATTTCACTCTCTGTAGTTCCTCCCTTATAAGGTACCATGGCGTCCCACTCTCGACCCCCAGTACCCACCTCAAATATCTCTCTTCCAATTTCTCATGCTCTTCTCTCTCTTTCCATCCCCATATCTCTACCCCATATTCCATTACCGACCACACTAATCTGTCAAACAACCAAAGTCTCTTCCCCCAGTCTTTACCAAACCTCCTTTTGCCGATTCCCCATACCTGCCCCATTATAGCTGCTGCCTTCTTCCTTCTGTCTTTAACTTGCGCCTCCTGTCCCCCATTCTTCTGTAACACATATCCTAGATATTTAATTTCTTTCACTTCCTCTATCCTCCTTCCCTTCCACCTCCACTCTACTTTCCTCTCCCTACCCCCTCCTCTTTTAAACCTTACTATTTTAGTTTTCTCAGGATTTAACTCTAGCCTTTTCATTTCCAAGTATCCCTCCAGCCTATCCAACAAACTTCTCATTTCCTCCTCATTTTCCGCCATCAGCACCATGTCATCCGCATACGATAACGTATACACCCTGTCCCCTCCTAACCGTATTCCTCCCCATTTAACCTTTCCCATCCTTTCCTCTATATCCGCCAGAAGTACATTGAATAATGTTGGACTAATCGGACATCCCTGCCTCACTCCTCTCGCTGTCCAGAAGCAATCTCCTGTCTCTCCCCCCACCCTCACTCTGCTCTTCGTCTCTCTCAACAACTGCTCCACCCTCTTCGTTATTCCCTCCCTTACGCCTCTTTCCCTCAACGCCTCTATCAACACTTCTCTATCTACTGAGTCAAATGCCGCCTTTAAGTCAACAAATAACCCTACCATTTTCCCTCCTTTCCTTCCTAATTGTCTATTTATCAGGTAATTTATAACATATATGTTGTCTATTGTTCCCATTCCTTTCCTAAAGCCTGTTTGGTTCTGTGGTATTATCCCTTTCCTTTCTATTTCTACTTTTAATCTCTCTGCTAAGACCATAACATACACTTTGTATAAAGTCGGGAGCAACGTGATCCCTCTATACTCCTCCACTTTTTCTCCTTCCCCTTTTTTTACCAGTGGCACTATGATCCCTTCCCTCCACTCCTCTGGCCATCCTTCTCCCTTCCATACTTTATTGCAGAATTCCCAGTTATGTTTATATAATTTCTTTAAATTTTCGACTTGGACCACTTTCATAATTAACACTAAATGAATTCCGTATAACGTTGAAATTACAACCACTATCTAAAGGTTCATTTTTGACGATATCGTAAAAATTACATTGAATAAATTTAGTTTAAAATAATGTGGTGTGAAATAAGTGATAAACTCATTTTTTTTAAATTTTGACTTAGACCACTTTCATAATTATGGGCACATATATTTTTTGTTAATTATTATCTGTCCATACGAATACTTTACGAAATGTCTTTTATTATAAATTCTTTTTTATACATATAAAAAATAAAAATATATAAATAAAAGAACGAAACATTTATATTTTCAATAATAAAGGTGAAAAACAGCTGTGAGCAGGCAGGTTGTCAGTTAGTCAATCGAGTTAAGATTAGTAAGACTGATGTTTGTAACAAAGATCATATAAAATTATCGACCAATCAAAATTTATTAGACGAAGACAGGAATCGTTCCAAAGTAACCTGTCCTTTTCTTTTGATATCCCGGACGCTAACAGCGGCAGTGCACATTCCAGTTATAGTATAGAGTTCACTGATTGTAACTCAATAAATTGACCAATCACAGTCGAGTATTCTTTTAATGCTTGAATAAGATTGGTCAATTCCTTAAGTTACTGCTTTAATCCGTTAATCCTACTGCCATTGTAGACGAAGTGTTAAGCGTCTTCTACAATGAGATTTAAGGCGTAATACTTAAGAAATTGACCAATCACAATCGAATATTCTCTTAATAATAGACCGTGATTGATCAATTTCTTAAGACTTATGCCTTAAAATCTTATTATAGACGCTACATTAAGCATCTACAATGAAATTTTAAGGAGATTTATGTCGTAAGATTTAAGAAATTGATCAATTACAATCAAGTATTAAGAAAATATTCGATTGTGATTGGTCAATTTTTTAAGTCTTACGCCTTAAGTATCCTTAAAATCTCAATGTAAACGACGCTTCAAGATTCGTCTACAATGACCGTAGCATAAGGCTGTAAGGCGTAAGACTCAAGAAATTGATCAATCACAGTCAAGTGTTCCGAAATTGCTGCCAGTTTACTGCCAACACTGAAAATATACAGGGTGTTCAAAAAGTCCCGGTACGAGGGAATAACTCGAAAAGTAAGGGTCGGACAAAGAAACTTTTCGAACAAAAGTTGTAGGGCTTACTCCGAGCTTTTATCTCGTGATCTTGAGTTTGACCTTGAGCATGACCTTCAAGGTTATTTGAAGGTCAAAGTGTTTTTTTTAAAATGGGAACCCCTATTTTTGATTGTATATTCTTATAGCTGACCTCGAGAGCTTTCCAAAACACTATAATAAAATATTTTTCCCTCAAGCATTTATCGAGTTATGAGGCTTCAAATCATTTCTTAATTTTACATAAACCGTAAAATATCTTGTAAAATATTCACTTTTCGATTATTTTACCATAATACTTTTATGTACAAAATAATGAGAGGAATCAATTGGTCTAAAAAAAAACACATAATTGTTCCGAAGAAAAAATATGTAATTTGCAATTAACAATTACATTTTTTCTTAAAAACAACTGTATGTTTTTTTTACACCAATTGATTCCTCTCATTATTTTGTACATAAAAGTATTAAGGTAAAATAATCGAAAAGTGAATATTTTACAAGATATTTTACGGTTTATGTAAAATTAAGAAATGATTTGAAGCCTTCTAACTCGATAAATGCTTGAGGGAAAAATATTTTATTATAGTGTTTTGGAAAGCTCTCGAGGTCAGCTATAAGAATATACAATCAAAAATAGGGGTTCCCATTTAAAAAAAACACTTTGACCTTCAAATAACCTTGAAGGTCAAGCTTAAGATCAAACTCAAGGTCACGAGATAAAAGCTCGGAGTACGCCCTACAACTTTTGTCCGAAAAGTTTCTTTGTCCGACCCTTACTTTTCAAGTTATTCCCCCGTACCGGAACTTTTTGAACACCCTGTATAATATACGTAACGTGCACTATAGAATTTGCAGTATACTAGTAATAATTTCGGAACGCGGCTTATGAAGGGAATGTTCGGCTGTGATTGGACAATTACTTAAGGATTAGAGCTTAAATTATCTGTTGTAGATCGGGATTAAAGGTTCGTCTGCAATGGCCGTAGCATAAGGTTCTAAGACGTAAATCTCAAAAAATTGATCAATCACAATCGAGTATAATCTTAATATTTGACTGTGATTGGTCATTTTCTTGAGTCTTTCGCCTTACATCCTTATGCTACGACCACTGTAGAATGGCTTTTAAGCGTCTTCTACAATGAGATTTTAAGGAGTAAAACTTAAGAAACTGACCAATCACAATCGAATATTCTTTTAATACTAGACCGTGATTGGTCAATTTCTTAAAACTTACGCCTTAAATACTAATTATAGACTCTACATTAAGCGTCGTCTACAATGAAATTTTAAGGAGAATTAAGTCGTAAGATTTAAAAAATTGACCAATTATTGTCAAGTATTAAGAGAATATTCGATTGTGATTGGTCAACTTCTTAAGTCTTACGCCTTAAGTCTCCTTAAAATTTCAGTGTAGATGACGCTTCAAGAGTCGTCTACAATGGCCGTAGCATAAGGTTGTAAGGCATAAACCTCAGGAAATTGACCAATCACAGTCAAGTATGGCCGGGTTCCGAAATTCCTGCCAGTTTACTGTCAACACTGAAAATATATAATATACGTAACGTGCACTATAGAATTTGTAGTATACTGATAATAATTTCGTAACGCGGCTTATGAAGAGATTGCTCAGCTGTGATTGGTCAATTTCTCAAGGCTTAGGGCTTAAATTATCTGTTGTAGATCGCAATGGCCGTTGCATAAGGTTGTAGGGCGTAAAACTCAAGAAATTAACCAATCACAGTCGAGTATTCTCTTAATAATTGACTGTGATTGTCTATTTCTTGAATCTTACGCCTTACAAACTTAAGCTACGGCAACTTAGGACGACCTTAAAGCACCGTCTACAATGGCAGTAGAATTAATGAATTAAAGCTGTAACTCAATAAATTGATTAATAACAGTCGAATATTCTTTTAATGCTTGAATGTGATTGGTCAATTCCTTAAGTTACTGATTTAATCCATTAATCCTGCTCGCGACGGGGAGCGTCCCTTTTGGCCACGTTAATATTGACCACCGTTCCGATTAACCACGTTGAAATTGACCACGTTGCGATTGACCACGCCCCGATTAACCACCGTCCCGATTGACCATCGTACCGATTGACCACCGTCCCGATTGACCACCGTCCCGATTGACCATCGTCCCGATTGAGCACCGTCCCGATTGACCGCCGTCCCGATTGAACGCCGTCCCGATTGGCCGCCGTCCCGATTGACCACGGTCCCGACTGACCACGGTCCCGATTGACCACCGTCCCGATTGACCACGGTCCCGATTAACCACCGTCCCGATTGACCACTGTCCCGATTGACCACCGTCCCGAATTTCACATGGGTTTGCAAGAGAATGTGGTGGTGGGAGGAGCGTGGGTGGGTTGGGGCGGGGGGTGTGAGGGTGTGCAGCTGTGCGTGTACTTTGCAACGCAAACTGGGATTTCACATAGGTTTATAAAACTGTGGGCAACTCAATCATACCTCATGTGAATATTTAAATTATTTTTTAAATTATTTTTTTATTTATATATTTATAACTAGTTATATTAATTTAATTTTTTAATTTTTTTTTGTGGACAATCGGGACCGTGGTCAATCGGGACGGTGGTCAATCGGGACAGTGGTCAATCAGGACGGTGGTCAATCGGGACGGTAGTCAATCGGGACGGTGACAATCGCAACGTGGTCAATAGCAACGTGGTCAATCGCAACGTGATCAATCG
Organism: Camponotus floridanus; assembly: GCF_003227725.1. NCBI lineage: Eukaryota > Metazoa > Arthropoda > Insecta > Hymenoptera > Formicidae > Camponotus > Camponotus floridanus. The sequence continues at coordinate 60,409 of NW_020229849.1, forward strand.
GGACGGTGGTCAATATTAACGTGGCCAAACGGATGCCACTCCTCGCGACGCACCGAGTCCGTTCTTGATGGTTCCTACGACGCGTAGCCGGGCGGTATCTACGACGCGTGGCCGAGCGGTACCTAGGAGAGAACGGTCGGGCGGCACCTACGGCGTCCCAGTAGTTCACGACTCTCGAAGTCCGATTTCGTCGGTACCTACGACGCGTAGCCGGGCGGTACCTACGAAGCGTGGCCGAGCGGTACCTACGATAGAGCGGTCTGGCGGCACCTACGGCGTCCGAGCGGCTCACGACTCTCGAAGTCCATACGTGGAGGATAGGGAAAAGAAGATTTGGGGGGGATTGGGAGAGGAGAATGAAGATCTTTGATTGGTTAGTGGGGAGTGTAGTAGCATTCGGGGCGGAGATTTGGGGGTGGAAGGAATGGAATAAGATTGAAAGGTTGCAGGAAAGGTATATGAGATGGGTTTTAGGGGTGGAGGGGAGGACGCCAGGGTATATGGTAAGGGAGGAGGGGAAAAGGAATAAGATGAGAACGAGGTTGGGGAGGAGGGCGATGGGATATGAGGAAAAACTGGAGAAGGGTGGAGGGGGAGAATGGGCAATAAAATGTTGGGAAGAGGTAAAGAGGAGGGGGGAAGAGGGGGCTTCGAAATGGGAAAGGCAGAGAAGAGATTTTTATAGGGAGAGGGAGGTATCATTGGAGTGGGTGAGGTTGAGGAGGGAGGAGGGAAGGAAAGGGAGAGAGGAGATAGAGAGAAGGGACATTGAGGTGCAACAGCAGGAGAGATTTGAGAGGGTACAAAAATCAAAATGGAATAGATGGTACAAAGAGGTGAGGGTTCTGGGGATACCGAAATATTTAAAAGAAAAGGGGAAGGAAGGGAGAATGATAAGGGTGGCGAGGTTCAGATTGGGGAGTGAGATGAGGGAGGGAAGATATTGGGAGAAAGAGGAGGGAAGGAGATGTAGAATTTGTGGATGGGAAGAGGAATCGTGGGAACATGTGGTGGAGGTTTGCATGTGGGAAGGGGAAGAGGGATGTAGGGGGAAGATACTAGAGATTCTGGAGGAGGACAGAAGGGGGGAAAAGTTGATGAAGAGACTGCAAAAGCTGAGGGGCAAAGGGAGAGGGAATGGGGGACAGGGGACGAACGGACGTCGGACGGTATGTGAGAGTTGAGTGAGTGAGGGTGGAGCGGAGGAGGTTAGGAGAGGTATATGAGAGAGAGATGCGGCGGTAGCGTGCGGAGGCGACGGGCGGTGGCGGCGTGCGATAGTAGGTAATAGCGACAGATAGAGGCGAGCGCATGTAAAGAAATGGATGTTGTAAGAGGAGCGGTGGTCCTCTTGTACCCCGCAAAGGACAAGAATAAATATATTATTATTATATATATATCTTTACTGAAGGAATAAAATTATTGAAAATAAAATTATTGCATGCAATGCAAAAATTATAAAATATAAGAATAGTATTTACCAAGTGACTCTGCTATCTTACCTATTGTTCTATTATCTCCCCTTCAGCCGGTCGCCGCATTCTATTCTTTGTCCACTGTAACAAATTAAAATAATATTATAATTTCGAACTCCTAGCGTTAATTATTGTAGGGAACCGCAGGGAATGATAGGTTCTGTACTCAGTAATCACACGGTAATAACGATACAAGTAATATTTATTCCTCCTTCATACATCAATGTAAATAAGATCGACGGTAGTGTTTATACGGGGAATGTCGCCTATGATGTCGGTGTCGTTCCGGGGATGCGGTCTGCGACCCCACGTTTCGGACCCGGTGACGGGCGGATTCCTCTCGTACAACGTCTGTCTGCGTTGATACGTTCTTCGTATTCCTAGGGATCTGCATGGCCGTCGACTGGAGAACCTCCTGTCTCCTTGACAATCGGGGGTCCCGTTGAGCTGGTGGTTCCGGCGAGATCCTAGGTGGTGTATACCAGGGTACTGTGGAGACTGGTATGGACCCGGGTGGTATGGACCCGGGTGGTACGGACCCTGGTGAGACCGGAGGCGGAAGCGGAGTGGTCGGCCTCGGCTTGAGGACGGCCTTCGGTCTTTCACCGATTTTCTTCGTGCTCCGTGGGTGGAAGGCTACGATGCGGTTCGCTGGTTTTCGCCCTCCTGGTCGTTTTGCTCTGGCCAGCGACGGGTCGTACACGATCTTCCTTCTCTCTTCCTTCAGGGAAACTGAGATGCGTACTCCGAGAATCACCTTCCGGGGCCAAAATTCTCGGGAGGCCTCTCCCGAGTGTGGGCTCCTGGTAGCCGAGACGCTTTGGGACGGCGGGAGTGCCGCGAGTGGTCCTGGTGTCTCCCTGCTGCTCCTTCGGCCGGCGAGCACTGGTGCTGGACGCGTCCTCTTCCGGACGGTGATGATTTCCTCCTGGAGAGGAGGCTCGTTCTCCTTCGCCACCGTGATGCTGTCCCGGTTGCTACTTCTTCTGGAATAGTCGCTGCTGCTGTTGGAGTCTCTTCTTTCTTCTCGTTGCGCGTTTAAAGCGATAATCGTGAGAGAGGTGTCTTGTCACTGCGGGGGTCCTCCTTATATCCGCCGCTTGCTGTTTCCGAATTACGGGAAAAGCACAGTTGGCGTGTGCCGCCTGGCGGAGGTGCCCGGTACTAGGCGCGCAGCTTGCCGCGTGCCTGTGTGCTTGCGAGAAAGCCGGGCCGCCGCGTGCCCGGGCGCTTGCGAGAAAACCGGGCCGTCGCGTGCGCTTGCGAGAAAGCAGAGTTGCTGTCTGCTCGTGCGCTTGCGAGAAATCTGTGCGCCGAGTCAGTGCGCCCTCGCAAAACGTCTTGTGTGGCTTGTACCGCCACAATTATTATTCTTTATTATAAAATTATTATTTTATAATTAACTATTATTGTCAACAACTTATAATTATGTTACGCAACCAACCTTTTACAAAATTATACTACACACAATATTTTTGTTAATAACTATGTAATTACAATGATTTGAAGCACCGGAATTTAACGATGTTATTAACAATATTATTACTTTTAAACGAAACATTTTACAAAGATCATTTATGTCTTAAATGCAAGAAGAAAATTCACTGAATCGAAACATATAAATATGCATATTGCAAAATTCTGGATGCTAATAAATTATTGTAAAAAGACTTACCATTATAATTATATGTATGAAAACCTTTGCTGTCACTATGTCACAACGCGCTTGAGGAAGAGAGACAGAACTAATTTTCGAGCCGCCGACGCCGCTTCTCCTATCATCGCCTACGCCTGGAACAGAAATGGGAACCGACAATATAAAAAGGGATGAACCACAGCTCCCAGCGCACTAGCACTAGCACTTTTTCACGCACCTTTTTCGCACATTTCCGCCAGTCTTTAACCAAGTGGCACTTTTTCTCGCACTTATTCGCCAGTTTATTAACAACAAGCATCTTAACCGAGCATATAAATCTTAGTCGTGATTAGTCTCGATATACAGATTGTATATTAATATTGAAATAAAGTGTTTTACTCACTACGTTTGAATCTTCTACCATCTCCTGCACTGCCTTGCCACTTCTTCAGATTTTCACTGAGGTCGAGTAATCCAGAGAAGGAGCAGTGCCTTTCTTCAATTTCGAATTCCACGAACCGGTAAGTAATATAAATAAATTTATTTTAATTAACTCTTTACTAATTCTGACTTTAACTCTATATGATAATTTAAATTTTAATTATTCTTCACTTACCCTTCTTTATACAGACATTTAATTTTCTCTCGAATTAAATATATTCAATTTCCACCGGTCCTCAGTGCCTAGCACTCAGAGCGTAACGTCGTTCTGGTCAGTCACTCGATGTACATTGGGTAGCTTACTACTCCTCTGCCGCTTTCATAAAGAGATTCTCTTGAAGAATTTCTTTATGGATTCTGAGCCGTTGTGACGGGACGTCTTGTACATCGATACTCGACCTCGAATGAGAGACTGGCTCTTAGAGGATCTGTCGAAATAATAGATTTTATGCACTGGTTTATAATTTAATTATTAAAACATTCAATAATTTTTATACTCACCTAATATAAGCCAGCCGCTTTTATTTTTATGTCATTGAATGACATAGTTTGTATCCATATATCCTCTCCTGTCTAGACACTTCTGAATGAATCTGAAAAATTTTAAAATAAAATTAACAATTCACAATTATCACTTAATATATTTATATACATATTTTAACAATTTTAATATGGAACATACACATTTATTCCAAATATTATGAATACTTTGAACAATTCACTGTATTAAAATTTTACTTAACTATTAACTCAGATTACTATTTTCTTTCATACCATTTATTTAACATCATTTGACTCATATTTTCTTTTGAATATTATATTATTTCAAATCTTTAGAAATATTCTACCTTATAAAAATCTCATCCTTTATTATTTTAAACCCTGATTATTTTCAATACTTTGTCTTCTGAATATCTTACAGACTCTATTCTTCAACTCGTCTATGTTTTCTTATTTTTAGTCATCGGAATATTAGATTTATTATTTCATTTTCTTAATAGGACATTCACTCTGAAACATATATCCTTATACTTCGTTATTCAAAATTTATTAAATCACCGTAAGTAACATATCCATTATTCACATATCATTGTTAACACATAAATCAATACTAAAATGACTCCCTCAATAGATGGTCAACCCGCGTAGAGTTGATCAGATTACAAATCGAGCATTGTCAGTTCGCGAAGGACGGGTACGCCGTCGCGAACAAATCCGCCAGCGGCTTATTAGGAGCGAGACGACTATTCCGCGCCAGCTCTTTGTGGATGTAGATGACATCCCGGCGGACATTGAAGCTGCACACAACGAACACGAGGAATCGTCATTCGAACTGTCATTCGCTCCCCTGTCTTTAGTCCCCTCCGATGTCCCTGAGAACCGTGAACACGACCCTCCAGAGGATGTCCATGAGGAAGAAGTCGCTAATAATGATATTGAAGGAATTGACTCTGACAACATAAGTGAGTCTTCCACAATATCTATACATTTTATAGAGCAGGACGAAAATATTATCAATCCTCACGGCCTCAATAGAGAAATATTAGAAAAAATTTTCAACTTGTGGGAAAACCGAGCTGGAATTCCGAGAAAAGCTATCGAGCCGATATTTCGAGGATTAGAGGTACCTCCTCCTGAACACTACGTACCTGAAATCCCCGACTCCCCGGAAGTTTCGCCGGAAATTTCAAGAGCACCAACTCCCCTGTGGCCAGGATACGTTCCTCCCAGTTATTCCCCCTTGACATTAGAAGACGTCGAAGAATTTGAAAGGGCAAACTTAGAAAGAGAAATCGAGCCTCTGTTCTCAGACCCTGAAGAGGCAGACATGATAGCTGATGACTATATCAATGCTCTAATTGACGCCATTGATAGATCTATAGAAGAGAACGAAGAATAATTTATTACGCGCAAATAACTATATATACATGCATATATTATGTTCTTAAATTATTCTATACCAAAGAAATAAACGACATATACATATATATATTTTGTAAATATACTCTATTAAATCAAGAGAAGTTATAATAAAGTAAAAATAACATTTTACAAATTGAGTCAGGTTCAATTCACCTAGCGTTTACTTCCTGTCGTCCAAAGATCCTCTCATATAAAGAAGCGAAATACTCTATCTCTCGGCGTCCCGGGGTATAGCCGGCTTAGCAGGTTGCCCTGAAAAAGAAATAGAGAGACATTACGATCGAGACATAACAGAGCAATTAATAAATTTTTGGTGGCAGCGATGGGATATGCCAAAAGAGTATAAGCTTCACGGAGAGTGACGATAAAATATAAGGAGAAATTGTCAAAAAAATCCAAATTTTTTGGAAAATATATATACTAAAAAATCATCATGCAAACAAGATCAGGTTCTGCAAGCTCTGTAATAAGTACAATTAGAAAAGAATACTCGTCCGAGGAGATTGAAATTTTAACGCAAAAAGTAAACGAAAGGGAAAAACAACTGAGGGAACAAACCGAAGCTTTACAAGCTAAAGCTGAACGTATAGCAAAGATGCAAGAAGAAATTGATCGAAGAGAAGCAGCAGGTAGTCAACAACTACCTGACGTAGAACAATTAATGGCTTCAATGCACACAATGACTAGTTGCATCGAAAGAATAAATTCGAGACTCGCAAATTTGGAAACTTCTCAAGAAAATGGACAGCAAGAACGATCACATACTCGTGAAGAAAGATCATATTCACAACCAACCTTCCACTTTGATATTATGGATCAACCGTCCCCAATACGTCTGAAAGATGCTATTGATACGGTGCCTAGATTTGATGGACATAAAATGTCCGTATTCCATTTTAGTAAAATTTGCGAGGATCTAATACCAGCTTATCATGAGTATCATTTGGTTCAGCTAATTATCAACAAATTACAAGGGCATGCTTATTCAGCCATCGAAGGAGTAGAATTTAATACTGTTTTCGAATTAACGAAAAGATTGAAATCAATATTCGGACCAAATAAATCAGTGGATCAATACCGAGGAGAATTAGGAAATATTTACATGAAACAAAATGAAAACATTTTTGATTATATTGCAAGAGTACAAGAATTACGCACTGCAATCTTAGATGGAGAATCCGATTTAGCTGGAAATATAAGTGAACGAAGTAGAGATGCTATAGAAATGACAACATTGAATAGCTTCATTAACGGGCTTCCTTCCGACTTGTTAGTACGCGTGAAATTAGAGCGCCCGAAGAACTTTGAGGAGGGAATAAGCACAGCAATACAACTATCCAAAGCCATAGAAGCAGAAAACCTTTGCAAAAGAACTCTCTTCCGCCCGAATTTTCAACCATGCGCTGATCCTCCAAACAATGCTGGAAATTTCTCTCGTCAAAACCCTACGAACAATAATATTAATAATGGGTATCGCTCCGGATACCGTCCTAACAATAGCCCTGCAAGTTCACAGCCACCATATCCTGCGACACCTGCAAAAATAAATACTACGATGCAACCTCAACAAAATTTTCAAACTAAAATTTGTCGCTATTGTAAAACCCCCGGACATTTGATAGAAGAATGCCGAAAATTGGCCTACAAAAAAGCCTTAGAAGCAAATCAGCCCGGAACTTCGGGAAACCCGCAGGGCGTTCCGTTGAGAACAGACGTCCGCCGGAACGACCCGCAGCCAGGACGTCCGACCTACCACATACAAAAGAAAGTCAATATAACGGCCCCTCAAAGAGGCGTCTTTGCAAATCACAGAATCTGCCAAATAAACGATACGAAACAATCCATGGAACTACCAACGGTGACTCTGACCTCTACTGATCTAAAATTTGATTGCAAATTCATAGTTGATTCTGGATCTGGACTCAACCTTTTTAAACAAAAATGTTTAAAACCCACTGTCGTTCTCGATCAATCTAATACATTATACTTACAAGGAATTGCATCTGAAACTATTGTCACTTTAGGAGCTGTCTCAATAAGCATACTTGGAAAATTGTCTGAATTCTACGTCATTTCTGATTCTATTGGATTCGCGCAAGACGGAATCCCAGGGAACAGATTCCTGAGGGAACATTCCGTAATACTGAACTATAAAGACAATTACCTACAGTATGAAGATGCAAAGATTCCATTCTCAAATTCTAATGCAATATATCTAAGAAAAAGAATAGTTACTCCTTGTTCTTTTTATATCGCTAACCCAGAAAAGCAAAGCGGATACGTGCCTCGTCATACACCTGTCGACGGCATATATTTCGGCGAAGCTCTCGTCGCCAATAATAATGGAAAAGCTTATATGCCTGTTTTCAATACTTCCGAGGAAGAAATAATTCTCAACATTCCATTTATAGAATTACAAGACTTCGATACTTGTAATACAAATAACAATTCCTCCGGAACCTTAAGGTCTTCCGAAGGACCTATTCAAACTCCGAACCTCAATAATTCTATTTCTCTTTATCAGCCCATAGGGGACTTTTCCAAGAATATAGATAATCCTCTATATTTTAACCAAATACAATCCTCATATACTGATAGAACATCAGATATTCTACAACTTCTTCGTCTCGAGCATCTAAACTCCGAGGAGTCAGAAAATGTTCGACGAATAATTTCCAAGCATTCCGATAGATTTCATCTTCCGAGTGAAGATCTTCAAACGACAAATGCCGCTTAACATTACATTCCAACTAACAACGACGTACCTGTCCATGTGAAACAATATCGATTTCATCCTATTCATAAAGAAGAGATTAATAGACAAGTGAACGAATTATTATCTTCAGATTTAATCGAACCCTCCACATCACCTTACAATTCTCCAATATGGATCGTATCGAAAAAGCCTGATTCCTTAGGGAACAAGAGATGGCGAATGGTAATCGACTACAGAAATCTTAATGAAAAAACCATAGGGGACGCCTACCCTTTACCTAACATAACAGACATATTAGATCAATTAGGGTCTGCTAAGTATTTTTCGATATTAGATTTGGCTTCTGGATTCCATCAGATATCCATGGCATCACAGGATGCACATAAGACCGCATTCTACACACCATATGGACACTATCAATTTAAAAGGATGCCGTTTGGACTTAAAAACGCTCCTGCAACATTTCAAAGGCTGATGGACAATGTACTTTCCGGATTACAAGGCAACGAATTATTTGTCTATATGGATGACATTGTCATATACGCGAGATCTTTACAGGAACACGAGAATAAATTCCAAAAATTAATGCAAAGGCTAAGAGCTGCTAACTTAAAATTACAGCCAGATAAATGTGAATTCTTACGACAAGAAGTCATGTACTTAGGACATATAATCGGATTTGACGGAGTCAAACCAGACCCAGCTAAAATAAAAGCAATTATGAATTTTCCTACTCCAAAAAATCCAAAAAACATTAAGCAATTTTTAGGATTAGCCGGTTATTACCGAAGATTTATAACTAATTTCTCCAAGATTGCAAAACCATTAACAGATCTTCTGAAAAAAGATAGGAAGTTCGACTGGACAACAAAACAAACCGAAGCATTTGATATATTAAGAAATTTATTATGTTCAGAACCAATTTTACAATATCCAGATTTTCACAAGCCATTCATATTAAGGGGTTATACTACCCAGGCGCACTGAAAAATGAACGTTTTTTTGGGAATTTTTTTCTTGGAAACTATTCAATGGATCAAAATGAAATTTTGAGGCTTTATTATACATGTTTTGAGGTATATAAAAAAATTTTTTATTATAACTTTTGATACAAAATGGCGTCTTGGCAAGTGGTAAACGGAACATGTGTTTTTTCCGAGGAGCGAATCTGCGTACATCATAACATTCTCCGAACAGCACCTAGAGCAAAAAAAAAATTTGTCGTTAATCTACATTAGTTTTGCTAGGGAAGTACCCACGATTATACATTTTTATCGAAAATTCGCAAATTGGCGTCAGTTTGAACTTTTTTTTTCATTTTTTCGCTAAAAATCGACTTTAAATTGTTAATAACAATTTTAATTATTTATCAATCTTAAAAAGCGTGTGTACTTCCTTAGATAATTTATCTAAGAAGTTACAGTTAAAATTTCAAGTGAATTCGACAAAAATTGAGCGAGTTACAGTGTACGCAGTTTTGAAAAATGTAGTTTTGAGAAAAACGCATTTAAAGTTTCAAAACGTATTTACTATATGAAATATTTAAAATATCGGCTTGGCAATTTTTTTACCTTTACTCTGCTATCCCAGCACCATATAACTGTCCTTCCAAGCATTCATTTTGCTCTTCTGCTTCTTTTCTGAGCGATGTAAGATCCTTCCGAGCGATTTTTCGATGTTTTGATGCTGAGCGGTTTGCGGCTTTTACTCGACGTTCATCAGTTTCCATGATAAAATTGTATAATTCAGAACTGATCCTCAGCTGAAGTGTGCTCATGACATCTAAAAGTCCTCGAAAACCATCGTTGTATGTTATGACAGCAATGTCAGTGGCGATATCAACCACTGCTTTACCGCTGGAAATTACTTTTGGCGCAATAGTCCAAACGAGGGCATTGAGGCTTTCATTAGCATTTTGAGTGAAACCTCCTAAGCAACGGGAAAGAAGATCGTCTCTTGTCAAATCTTCATAAATTTTCTGAACGGCATCGAAAACTTGCATTGGCATGGCCGGTTTATGAGTATATACAGCGAGAGTATGCGAGGCTTTCGCTCTTTGCCAAGAACACCAAGAATCTTCTCCTACTGGACACTTGTCGTGTTGAGGCTTTTCATCTGAAGATATTTTATGGTATAACGTAGCATAGATCTCGTTGCGCATGTTCTCCACTGAATCTGTATTTCGACGTATAGCGAGACCATAATACACACTTAATTCATCGATCAATTTACCAGTCAACTTGCCTCGACCTCCAAGATTTTTAACTTCTTTTTTTAAATTACGCAGTCTCGTTCCAAGCCTTTTTTGTACATATTCAATACATTCTTTCTTGGTAACAGCAAAATTACCATACGGCTTGGCATCTTGAATACTTTTGAATGTCAACATGAAACATTTATACGTCAGGGTAAAATGCATCCATTGCTAACACCCATAACTGACATTATAAATCAACTAAAGGAAGCCGTACTTCAATTACCACGAGGATCATATTTACCCTTTGAAATTAATCAAAATGAATGGGTAACGATAGAAAATTTTATAAAATTAAATGCGTATTGCGAAAAATCGAAAATATATACAATATTAAAATTCCCCATCATTACGCAACCTATGTACGAAATTTTTAATGTCATTCCGTTACCAACAACCGACTATAATAACAAATTTGCTTATATAGAAATAGAGAATAAGCTAATGATTGTAAATAAAGAAATGCGTACCTATTTAAGTTTAACGAAACAAGATCTAACTAATTGTATAAATAAAAATAAACAATACATATGCGAAAGCAATCATCCGATATATCATTTAAATATAAATACGCCGTGCGAAATAAAAATATATGTATACGAAACAGATTATCGAGAATATTGTAACGTAAAACACGTAACAGTAAACCATACGATATGGATTGACTTACGTCAACCACACTCCTGGCTGTACTCGACAGCAAGCCACAATAAAATGCGATAAGCACCCTGATTATAAGAAAATAATCAGAAACATAGGTCGAATCACCCTACGTGACAATTGTAAATTGACGTCAACAGACATAATATTACAGACTAAAACAATTACATATACTTCAGAAATCGAAGAATTTCAACCCGAATATAATATAACAATCTTTAAAGATAACAACTATACAAATGACAGACAAAAACTTAAAAACATAATAAATAATCCAACAGAACTAAAGGAACTAAATAATAAGTTAGAAAAGATAAATAAAGATTTAAATAATAACGAAAATAACTTCTTTAAACAAAAAACGATTTATATATCCAATGGCTTCCAGTGGAATAACCATTATAATTATTATAATAGTAATAATATGGATAATTGTCCAATATAAAAAGAAGAAATCTAAAAAACCGACTGTTACAATAATAGACGAAACTGACAAAACATACGGAATGCCTAGACCAATATTAAAACGAACTAAGAGCACACGATTTTAAAATAAATAAGTTTAATTTAAGAAACGATTATAATGAATATTGTACACGCGAAATATATTGTATTTAAAATAAGGATAGGCATATACACATTTAGAAGATAGAAAAACTTCGTTTGCAACCTCCGTTTTTCTTTTCCAACGGGGGAGGAATGTTATAGTCCGAAAGACTATAACTTATTATGTCATTATAATAGAATATATAATAGAACATTCGCGAACCGTGCAAAACCTCCATCTCAGCAAACCACGCGCGAGAACGCTCGCCGGAAACGCGAAAGACGCTAACGAAGGGATTCGACTTTGAACCTCCTTCGCTTGCATTTGGACTTTGGACGCCACGAAGAATCCCCATGACCATACATGGTCATGTCGCTAGGCGATCCCCTCCAAAACACCCCCGAAACCGAGGAAATAAAAGCTGTCCACCGCGAATCCGCGGCGGACAGTCGTTAATTATAAATCAAACAACTAGTGCGAGACCGAGGGCTAACCATTATATAGTACGACGAAACATCCGACGAAATTGATAAACACCCTAAATCTGAGAACGAAGCGATTTAGAAAAAGACGACGAAGAGAGGGCTCGAAAGAAACTGACTAATGTCGAATAAATGAATATATTTGTATAAAAGAAATTTATAATAAAAGTTGCACCAAAAATCCAGGAATTAACTTGAAACTCCCGGCTACCCCACATCCTGTGCCGCGTCCGGCACAACATTCCGAACAAAAGTTGTAGGACTTTAAGGGGCGCATTACATAGCATAGTTAGTGTGATCTTGGATAGTGTTGTTAAGGACACGGAAAAATCAATTAAAAGTTTTTAAATAGAAACCCCTTTTGATTGTATATTCTTATAGCTGACCTCGAAAGCTTTCCAAAACACTATAATAAAGTATTTCTTTATTGAGTACTTTTCGAGTTATGAGGCTTGAAATCATTTCTTAATTTTACATAAACCGTAAAATATCTTGTGAAATATTCATTTTTCGATTATCTTACCTTAATAATTTTATGTACAAAATAATGAGAGGAATCAATTGGTGTAAAAAACACATAGTTGTTTAAAAAAAAATATGTAATTGTTAATTGCAAATTACATATTTTTTTTCTTAAAAACAACTATGTTTTTTCTTTACATCAATTGATTTCTCTCATTATTTTGTACATAAAATTATTAAGGTAAGATAATCGAAAAATGAATATTTCACAAGATATTTTACGGTTTATGTAAAATTAAGAAATGATTTCAAGCCTCATAACTCGAAAAGTACTCAATAAAGAAATACTTTATTATAGTGTTTTGGAAAGCTCTCGAGGTCAGCTATAAGAATATATAATCAAAAATAGGGGTTTCCATTTAAAAACTTTTAATTGATTTGTCCTTAACAACACTATGCAAGGTCACACTAACCATGCTATGTAATGCGCCCCTTAAAGTCCTACAACTTTTGTTCGGAACATTTTTCAAGTAAATGCGTATTTTTCGAAATACCAGCCTGATACGGTCGCTCTGATACACCCTGTATATTCAGATATTATACTACCAATATCTCCTGAAAATTTGTTCCATTCTGAATTACAAAATGTAAAGTTTCAAGAGCATGATTTTTTAGAACTTTATGACAAAAATTTAGAGAAAGATAACGAAGAAAATGAAAAAATAACACTTCTAAGGAAAAATACAAGACATTATTGACTCAAATGTGGCAAACAGATCAATATTATGAACAATTTACAATATATCCTATGTATGAAAAAAGAATAAATGAATCTGCAACTATGCTTTATCAAATGGTAAAAATTTAAGATGTTCCATTGGATAATCGCACTAAAGATTTGGATATAAAATGTTTCTCTGATTTATATCCATATGGTGTGAATGGACAGCATGAAACTAGAAGTGTCCGTATAACTGATTTTGAATATATTAAAATGAGACTTATGTCACAACACTCGCAATTTAGATTAAACTTTCATATATCTTTTCTATTTATTACATGATAATAATATGCGACAATTAAATAGTGGAATATTTCATAAAATGAATATTACCAATCCTCGTGAAAGATACACAGCTGCTTCTTATTTGGAGCAATTATCTAATCAGCAGCTTGAATCTAACTTAAACATTATATTTTCCAAGTTACGGAATACAGAACAATATTGAAGAATACCTAGAAGTAATTTGCACTGTATGATATGTAATTATGGACCTGCTACTTGGTTTCTTACTCTCAGTGAGTGGTTATGGACAGATAGAATATCTTCGAGAGATGAATGAACCAACTGCCAATCAAAAATCTGCAAACGAACTTATTGCTTTCGATCTTGTATCAACTTCGAGATTCGTGAATAATAAATTTAAAGCTATGCTTGATTTTATTTGTTGACCTGATAATCCAATCGGAGAAGTCACTCATTATTTTTGGCGTCGTGAATAGGTAGAGGTATGCAACATTTTCATTTATTAATTTAGATAAAAGATGCCCCGATAATTGGCACATCATCTAATAAGGATATTGCATCTTTTATCTTAAAATATGCCACTTGTAGAATGCTAAATAAAGAGTTATCACCTGAATTATATCGACGTGTAAATACACATCAACGACATAAACATAATAATTACTATAAAATAAACAAAGTTAAAGGCTCCTCTAAATTAACAAATCAATAATAAATAGTAAAAGGCAGTAAAGAGCCAACGCAGTTGTAGGGCGTGGATAAAATAATTTCCAAGGCAGCAAATCAATTTTAACAATCCTTTCGCTTTATTCCAAACGTTTCGGACTCAATTCGAGCCTTCTTCAGTGAATCTAATAAACACAAAGAAAAGATAAATAAATCAACTAAGGAAAAATTAAAACACAATCTCAATAAATGCAAAAAAGAGGAAAAAGCATAGTCACATGTATGCATGATCTATAAGAGCGACGCGACTTCGTCAAGGCTGGTCCATTTAAGAAAACACGATGCAAAAAGCCCTCTCAACGGTACAAAGCGCGAAGAGCGATGCACTAACAAAATAAAACCAAAACTAGTCACAAATCTTAAAAAAGAGAAATTCATTAACACTAATTAAAGGCAACTCACTCACTCAGACAAGAGACAGACCAGCAAAAACGAAACGAAACAATCGACAAGTTCAAAATCGAATAGGCCGATAATTCAAACAGCAACGGCAATAATGTCATATTATGGTCGGTAATAATAAAAGGACAAAGCCAGTCAAACCGAAAAACAACTCGCTAAATCTTGGGCATGTTTTCAACTATCGATAGGCATGAAGTATTTAATTTTACAGTATCGCTTTGGAGATTCAACGCATTTTTTTGGCGCTTAATATAAATCATTTCAGAAATGAGTCTTTTTCCTAAAAACGCTTCCTCATCCAAAATCTCGACATCATCAAAATCAAATGTGTGATTAAGCGCTCTATGCTCTGCAATGACGGACGTAAAATTCCTTCTATGTTCCTTGATTCTCGTTCTTAACAAGCGATCTGTTTGTTCTACGTAAGAGGCGTCGCAATCTGTGCAATTAATTTTATATACAATATTACTACGAGAATCATTCAGTAAACAGTCCTTGCCGACTTTAATAAATTTGCGCAAAGTATTTATTCCGGTGTAAGAAAGCCTGACATCGAGATCTCTGACGCAATATCGAAAACGCTCTGA
Organism: Camponotus floridanus; assembly: GCF_003227725.1. Taxonomy (NCBI): domain Eukaryota; kingdom Metazoa; phylum Arthropoda; class Insecta; order Hymenoptera; family Formicidae; genus Camponotus; species Camponotus floridanus. Next base: position 75,747 of record NW_020229849.1, read on the forward strand.
TATGTTCTTCACATATGGAACATTAAAATATGTAATCTTATTACCACCTTTCTCATCATCAATCGCAATCTCAACATCATTTGAACCGTTGAGAGAGCTTTTTGCATCGTGTTTTCTCAGATGGACCAGCCTTGATGAAGTCGCGTCGCTCTTATAGATCATGCATACATGTGACTATGCTTTTTCCTCTTTTTTGCATTTATTGAGATTGTGTTTTAATTTTTCCTTAGATGATTTATTTATCTTTTCTTTGTGTTTATTAGATTCACTGAAGAAGGCTCGAATTGAGTCTGAAACGTTTGGAATAAAGCGAAAGGATTGTTAAAATTGATTTGCTGCCTTGGAAATTATTTTATCCACGCCCTACAACTGCGTTGGCTCTTTACTGCCTTTTACTATTTATTATTGATTTGATAATAATTACTGCTTGCGTAGCAAAAAAACTAAAATAAGTTTTTCGAAAGTATGCAGATTTGGTTTTTCACGACCCATAACAGACACTTTGAAACTTAGAGATGTTGCTGTTTCAATAGCGGATAGAAGAAAGTTGAAAACAAAAAGCAGACTATACGATTTGCCACGATCTAAAAAGGAAATTAATATTAATGATTATAATCCAGCTATTCTTACTGCTTGGGAAGGAAACATGGATATTCAATTTGTAGGTGAAGAATCTACATTATTGACTTGGTATGCTACGAAATATGTTTCTAAAGCAGAGAAGAGCAATAACGCCGAAAATACATTTGAAAAGATAAATTCAACAAAATCATTAAGAAATTATCTTTGGAATATTGGAATGCGTATGTTCAATTATAGGGAATGTGGAGCTCTTGAAGCTGCTGATTCTTTGTTAGGAATACCATTATATGATACTGACAAGGAAACGACTATAAGATGGTTAGATGTAAATATGATTAGGAGTTGAAAACTTAAATCTTGCAAAGAGATTGAAATATTAGATTCTGTGGATATTTTTTATCCTTCTTTAATTGATACATATTATTCAAGCAGACCTAAAGAATTAGAATCTACTAATTTATATGATTATGCAAAATGGTATGATATTGTGAAAACTAAACCAATCTCTAAGACATTAGAGTATTACGTGCTTGATGAATCTTTATATTTAAAAAAACGTAAACGTGGATATCTTATCATTACAAATGCAAAGTGCACACTCAGCCAGAGCGTTACTATTTCTCATTATTGTTATTATTTCCTTGGAGAGATATTACTGAATTAAAAAATGAATGTGATAGTTATGCAGAAGCATTTTCTTTAATACAATTTAAATTGAAAGATGCTCTTCAGTATCACGAAAGAATAACTGACATTCAGCAAGGTATGGATAATATTCAAGAATTAATTGAGAAAAAAATTCAGAAATTACAAAAGATCAGAAATTACAAAAGATGAAGATAAAACGACTGCCTTGATAATGGTGCATTAGAATGTGTTCCTATCAAAGTTGAAGGAGCTATGAAAGACTTTAAAGATATTGGCAATAAAGTTGATGAAGTTAATGTCGATGAAATGGTGACGCAATTAAATACTGATCAAAAACGAATCTTTGATAGAATTACTGCTGGCATATCTGATGAAAATAATGAAATTCTTAGACTTTATGTAAGGGTGATGAGGGTGGTACTGGAAAGTTTTTTGATAAAAACTATTAGATTCTGGATCAAAAAGTATATAGGAAAAGATACAGCAGTAACTGCACCAACTGGTATAGCAGCTTTTAATATTGATGGACTTACTATTCACAGATTATTTCAGTTACCAGTAGAACATGGCCATACTGCCAAATATAAACAACTTTCTGATATAGTGCTTAAAATTATACGAGACGAACTTAAGAATGTTGTTTTAATAATTATCGATGAAGTTTCAATGATTTCAAATATCACTTTAATGTATATACATCTTCGATTAACAGAAATATTCAATCGATTGTGATAATAGATGGTTCGGCAAAAAACATATACTTCTTTCTGGAGATTTATTACAACTTCCACCTTTTATTGAGGATCCGCCTTTTATTGAATTATCTAAACTAAAAATTGAAAAGTATATTGGTGCAATGGGATCTGTAAATTTATGGACTTTATTTAGCTATGATGACTTTATTTAGTTATGAATTACAAATTAATGTGCGACAACAAGGTGATAATTCTTATCGAGATATATTAACGAGAATTCGTGTTGGAACAGTAACAGATACAGATGTAACTATTTCAGAAAATAGGAAAATAAATTTTAAAGAAACTAATTGTGATGAACGATTACAAGAATTATGTGATTATTTGCAAAGCTTATCAATAGATACAGTTTGTTTAATGCCAACTTGTGCATTATATGATGTTTTGAATACTGCAATGTTAAATCGTATTTCTTCGAATGAAATAGAACTTGAAATAGAACTGTTGCTCAAGATCTAGCAGAATGCGTCATCATATTTAAAGAAAAAAGTTATGAAGATATTAAGTAAAGATGATGATGATAGTTCCCGAACAGCTGGATTAGCAAGAATTATAACTATAAAATTAGGTGCACGTATAATGGTTAGAAGAAATATCGATGTTAGTTTAGGTCTTGTAAATGGTACAATTGGTACAATTACATCAATTATGCGTAGTGCAATAGACAATGAAGTAGAAAAAATAAAAATAGTGTTATCAGAATAGAACATATTATAGAACGCATAAGCGTTAAATTTGAAGTAATGGATAGAGTGTTTGTTATAAGAAAACAATTTCCTATATGTTTAAGTTATGGTGTGACTATTCATAAAAGTCAAGGCCTGAGTTTAAAACATGCTGTTGTAGAGGCTGGAAATTCTGTATTTAGTTGTGGACAAATATATTACAAAGGTAAAAAAAATACGCCAAGTACATAAAAAATATTCCACCTTGTATGCAACAAAACGTTTAATAAAAAATACCCTTATAATAAATAATTTACAAAAATTTTCCCTCAAAAAATATATATTATTTTCCTAAAAAAATCAAAATTAAATATGAAATCAATGATTAATTAGCCAAGTACATTGAAGCAATTGATAGGGATTTCTAATTTGAAATATTTGTCACAAATTCAATCTTGCATTTATATATTAGATTCTCGACAAAATAAAAATGAAATTCAAAATAAGTTCCAAGTAAATTTAGAACTAAAAAAATTAAGACCAAAACAACTTATAAAAACTTGGCGTGCTCGGGTCACATTATAAATAGTACATATAATTTTACAAAATTTGCGAATTATATACCTGTAATTAATTTCAATTATAGAAATATGTGAATTATAATACGACCCGGAGCATGCCAAGTTTTTGTAAGTTGTTTTGGTCTTAATTTTTTTAGTTCTAAATTTACTTGGAACTTATTTTGAAATTCATTTTTATTTTGTCGAGAATCTAATATATAAATGCAAGATTGAATTTGTGACAAATATATCAAATTAAAAATCCTTATCAATTGCTTCAATGTACTTGGCTAATTAATCATTGATTTCATATTTAGTTTTGATTTTTTTTAGGAAAATTATATATATTTTTTGAGGGAAAATTTTTATAAATTATTTATTATAAGGGTATTTTTTTATTAAACGTTTTATTGCATACAAGATGGAATATTTTTTATGTACTTGGCATATTTTTTTTACCTTTGTAAGGTTTTTTTTGGAAGGATTTCACATCTTTTTGTAAAATTTATTTATATTTTCTGCAAAAAATATATATGCATTTTTAGCACTTCTGGGCCAACTACACTTTTGTACTACTAAATCATTTATTAATTGCCATCCGGTATGTTACTATATATTATACGTCAAAATTATTGATTTAATTAAGTTTTTATCATTACATATTTACTATTATAGATTTCATTATTATTGCATTATTATTTATTATAAAGTAAAATTTTGTTTCACGTATGAAGGATCAAAGAAAATTTTAGAAATTCAGATTTAATTAAAATAAAACATGCTGCAATTCTGTCATTGTATTAGATTTCTATCTTAAACAAAATGAAATTTAAAGTGAAACTTAGCCATTAATAGGTTTAAAGAGAAAAAAAAGAAGTTAAAAATTCGGAAACATAAACAGATATATATATATATATATATATATATGTTTATGTAGAAAGGCAGGTTTCAGGACGTGTTTTAAAAACGTGATTTTTGTGTATAATAATGAAGTAAATTATGTTTGGAAGACTTTTTTGTTGATATAAATCAATATTTTTCGAAATATTTTGAAATATGTATGGATTGGCAGTTATCAGGTCAGTTATATTTTTAATTAAAACAGCAAGTATCTTTTTATTTAACGATTATATTCTATATATTTGATACCAATTAGTAGATTTTGATCAATTTTGTATAGTAAAATAAAAAAATTAATAAATTATATATGATTTTTTCATAAGTCCTTAAATCTGCCATTTTACCGAATTATTCTTTAGAGAAAAGGCAGTTTTCAGACCGTCCATTTTTTCAATAAAAAAAGCAAATAATTTATTTTATTTGAGTTTTTTGCAATTGAATATAACAAATTACATTAATTGATAATGTAATAAATTACTAAAATGCAATATTAAGTAAAAATTTCGTATAAAAGTGCAAGTCCTGAAATGTACCATTTTGTTAAAAATAAATTGTACGTTAGGGTAGTTTTCAGGTCTTATAATATAATACCTAATATAACATTTTACTCAAAATTTCGATGAATTTAACAACTGCCGTTTGAATACAGAAAAATAAATGATTAAAGGAAAATTACAGTTTTGGTTTATCTTACTTTAAACATTTTCCAATATTGAACAAAATAATCTGAAAATTACCATTCCACTGCTATAAATAGACCTAAAAACTGCCATTTTGCTGCTACATACAGACCTGAAAACTGCATCCCATTATATGTAGACATGAATACTGCCAATTTGCTACTAAATGTGTATAGATCTGAAAACTGCCAATTCGCTACTAAATATGTATAGATTTGAAAACTGCTATTTCGATACTACATATGGACCCGAAAACTGCCATTTCGCCATTACATATGGACCCGAAAACTGCCATTTGAGCAAGAACTTTTATACTTTCGATCTTCTACACATAATTTAAATATCTCATGGAGTTCTTTTTAAATATTTTGCATTAAATTTAATTATCGACATGTCGCACTATGAGTTAGACATGATCCACGACTTTAACTTTGAACATCAGTTTTTGGCAATCTGTGTAACGAAATCGGTTGTTTGGAGAAAAAGAATTTATTAAAACTGAATTTTATATCCAAATCCAGTTTTAGAAAATAACGGAAATCATTATTCGTCCTAAATGATCAAATATCATCATTTAAGAAGCATTAATAATTTTAGTCTTTTCCTATCGAAAATTAACGATCCGAAAATTGCCATTTCGCTAGAACATATGGACCTGAAAGCTGCCATTTCGCTACAAAATATGGACCCGAAAACTGCCATTCCGCTACTACATATAAACCCGAAAACTGCCACTTGAGCAAGAACTTTTATACTTTCGATCTTCTACACATGATTTACGTGTCTTATGGAGTCTTCTTTAAATGTTTTGCTCTATACTGTATATCAGCATGACGCATTTTTAATTTAACATGATCCACTTTAACTTTGAATATCAGTGGTTGGCAATCTGGGTAACGAAATCGGTTGTTTGAACAAAAAGAATTTATGGAAACTGAATTTTATATCCAAATCCAGTTTTAGAGAATAACGGAAATCATTGTTCGTCCTAAATGATCAAATCTCATCATTTAAGAAGCATTAATAATTTTAATCTTTTCTTGTCGAAAATTAACGATCCGAAAATTGCCATTTCGCTGCAACATATGGACCTGAAAACTGCCATTTCGCTACTATATATAAACCCGAAAACTGCCACTTGAGCAAGAACTTTTATACTTTCGATCTTCTACACATGATTTAAGTGTCTTATGGAGTCCTTTTTAAATGTTTTGCTCTATAGTGTATTATCAGCATGACGCATTTTTAATTTAACATGATCCACTTTAATTTTGAATATCAGTGGTTGGCAATCTGTGTAACGAAATCGGTTGTTTGAACAAAAAGAATTTATGGAAACTGAATTTTATATCCAAATCCAGTTTTAGAGAATAACGGAAATCATTGTTCGTCCTAAATGATCAAATCTCATCATTTAAGAAGCATTAATAATTTTAGTCTTTTCTTGTCGAAAATTAACGATCCGAAAATTGCCATTTCGCTGCAACATATGGACCCGAAAGCTGCCATTTCGCTACAACATATGGATCCGAAAACTGCCATTTCGCTACTATATATAAACCCGAAAACTGCCACATGAGCAAGAACTTTTATACTTTCGATCTTCTACACATGATTTAAGTGTCTTATGGAGTCCTTTTTAAATGTTTTGCTCTATAGTGTATTATCAGCATGACGCATTTTTAATTTAACATGATCCACTTTAACTTTGAATATCAGTGGTTGGCAATCTGTGTAACGAAATTGGTTGTTTGAATAAAAAGAATTTATGGAAACTGAATTTTATATCCAAATCCAGTTTTAGAAAATAACGGAAATCATTGTTCTTATAATTTTGAGTTAAAAAACAATTATCAATTAGAAAAAGATAATAGAATTTAAATACATTTATTTACAAATTTTATGTCAAGTTATAAATTTCTATTCTTTTTATATTAATATCTTGAGCAATAATTATTTTTTAAGAAAATAATTCTTTGCAGTATTTGTGAAATTGCAAAGAAGTTTATAATAGAAGAGATTTTTTTTCTTGTAATAGATTTGTATAAGATTGCAAAATATATTGTAGTTAATAGATCCAGAAAAAATATGTATACCGGATAAGATTTACTTTTTTAAAATTTTATTTTTTATTATATTAAATACAATATAATTTTTTTCTGTCAGATCTACGAATTAACTGTTTTGCGAAACAAACTGTAAAATTTAAAAAAGATTTTTTTTGTGATATATATAAGACTATGATAATATGATATGCAATAAGATTGTGCAAAGTATTACATATAATTGATTGATTCAGAAAAAATATGTAATGTATGTGATAAATAAACTTGGTTTGACATAAAGTATTAATATAAAACATTTTTGACAACATCTCTATAATATATCCTGAAAAAAAGTAAAATGATATTTCTTTTATATTTCCTGAAAAAAATAAAATTCTATCAATAATAATAACTTTTATGAAAAATATAATTATCATTAAATGATTATTTTTTTATTGTGACATGTAATAAGATGTAATATGTTACTTTATTAATATTTTTATTAAATTTATTGTATAAAATTTTAAAATCTCTAAAATATTTTCAAATCTGTAAGATTCATGTTCTTCATGGGATTTTAAATCAAGTTTTAAATATTTCTTTGTATTTTCTATTGTCAAAAAAAAATAAATAAATAAAAATGTAAATACTAAAACAAGTAAAAATTCTATAAAAGTGCATAAAATAATAAAATTAATGTATAACAAAAAATCAATAAACCTTATATTATGTTGGCATCAGTGCATTATGAAAAACCGGACACGAAAATAGAAGAGATAGTAGCAAGTTTTCTTTTTTATTCTATCTTATTTTTAATTAGTTATATATAACATGCTATATATAATACGCTTACGCTGTGTTAGAGAAAGATAGAAATAGTTTTTTTTCTCTCTCTTAGTTTATATTTTTCTATTTAAAAATGAACATTCCAGTATAATATAGAATTCGCTGTAAAAAACTGATGCACCAAGGAGATACATAATTAAATTTTAAAAATATTTAAATAAATTGGTATATAATTCGGCTCTATGTATTTTAAACAACATAATAATTTAGTATCGAGCACTAAGAGCCCATAAACGCGGTTGGCAATGCGTAAATTTTTACCCCGATATTTTTCCTGTCTACATCTCTCCAGGGGGGTAAAAGGGGTTGTTATAAAAGTCTCAAACCAAGAGAATCTATAACCTGGCATATGTGCATATGTCTTATAAAATTTTTCGCCAACAATTAATGTTCGTAAAAATTTACGCATTGCCAACCGCGTTTATGGGCTCTTAGTGCTCGATACTAAATTATTATGTTGTTTAAAAATATTTATTACTTTTATATGTATATTACACCATCTCAATATTATTAAAGTTTTTCATACAAGCAGTTTCCAGGTCTATATATAGTAACGGAATGGCAGTTTTCAGGTCTATATATAGTAACGGAATGGTAGTTTTCAGGTCTATATAGTAACGGAATGGCACTTTTCAGATCGTTTAGTTTTCGACAAGAAAAAACCAAAATTATTAATATTTCTTAAATGATCACTTTGACAGAGATCTGACCATTTTAGACAAATAGTGATTTGTTATTCTCAAGTTCTGAATTTAAATTCAGTTTCCTTCAGTAAATCCTTCAGTAAATCCTTCTTTTTCATTTAAATAACCGATTTCGTTCCACAGATTGCTAAAAACTGATATTTAAAGCTAAAGTTGTCACTAATATTAAACTGATAGTGCGACATATTAATAATCATATATAAAGCAAAACATGTAATATAAGCTCATAATCAGTGGCATTTAATTAAATCACGTGTAGAAGATCGATAGTATTGAACTTGCACAAATGGGAATTTTCGGGTCTATATATAATAGCGGAATGACAGTTTTCAGAATTATATATAGTAGCAGAATGGCAGTTTTCAGATCATTTAATTTCTAACATAGGAATAATTACATGTCCTATATTAATCCCAATTTGGAGCATTCTTAATCATTTTCCTTCGAAAAAATGTAAACCAAAATTGTAATTTTACCTTAACCATTTATTTATATATTATATATATTGTAACGGTAGTTATAAGGACTTGATCAATGTTATGTATTAAGAGACTGTATATTTACTTTATATATGATTTTCTAAGTAGTTAGTATTGTAATTAAACTGTTCATAAATATATATAACTTATATAAAGCTTACCTTGTAAATAATAACAATTATTACATTTATAGTATAAAAATTATATATGTTGCGGTGGTTTTAAGGACTTTATATAAAAAATTGACTTAACGGTAGTTTCAAGGACAGTCCCCAAAACTGCCGATCAACATATATAGCTTTCAGGACCGACCTGAAAAGTGTCAAAAGACCTCAAAACTACCGATTCGTGACAGAAATCGTCCCGAAAACTGCCTCCCTACATAAATATATATATATATATATATATATATATATATACAGGGTGAGGAAAAAGTACCGGGACACCTAAATAACTTCTGAACGGTTTGAGATATCGGATTGAAATTTACAAGGTTACAATGGTATCACACAATCTATCACATAACACCAAAAACGCCCATTTTAACACCACCGGGGGGCGGGGGGGAGGGAGGGCGAGAAAATTTTAAATGGAATGTGGGGTCGAGTAAGGGTTCGTTTGAAAGAGCTTTTCGAGATGAGAACAACGCGATGTCGCCGAGGTCTCTACGATTTTTTTTCGCAAAGTTATGATCATTTAAACATTGAGATTTCGCAGTAGCGGAGGGCCCACGACGAGGACGTGAGAAAGACTTTCCGCGGACACTTTCCGTGTGGATAAAATTGCATGTAGGAAGGCATGTGGGGTGTGCGTGCTTCCGCAGTAATTAACGACTCCAAACCACCTCTGCTGTGTGCGTGCGTGCGTGCGTGCGTGTGTGTGTATGTGTGTGTGTGTGTGTGTGTGTGTGGGTGGGTGGATGTGCGTGTGCATAAATTATTCCCAAAACCGTAGCAGTGCCATTTATCGATAGCACATGTGCTCTCAGTTTTTCGTTTCCAGGTTCTTCCTCGAAGTTTGGATCACGAACGCGATTGAAATTGATTTCAATCTCAGATCGTACCCAAGTTCTGTTCGATTATCGCTTCCCGAGTTAATTTATTGAACATTCATCACAGTTTACTGTATCACGATTCGTGATTTTTACTCTTCGCTGTCTTTTCAATAAGTTTTAACACTTGATATCCAAGTATTAGTTTATTTAGTTTGACCCATTTTTATCCCTTCAGTCAATGTTACGTCTTTCTGAACGAGAGCGCATATCTCTTTTGATGATGAGAGGCTAGGGCGATCGATTGAGATCGTACAATGATGTGAGACAGCTTTTCAATGAAACTTTTCGCAATGAAGATACTGCCATTTCAAGATCTACAGTTGAGAGAACGATAAGGCGTTTCAACGAAACTGGAAGTGTTAAAAATCGTCCAGTATTAGGTAGGCCAAAGTCAGCAACAAATCAAGAAAAATCATTAGATGTTTTACAATCCTTCATCGAAAATCCGCATGATTCAAGCCGTAAAGTAGCTCTGCAACATGACATCGATCAAAAGTCTGTTCTTAAAATATTAAAAAATAATAAATTTCATCCCTATAAAGCCCATCTTGTGCAAGAGCTAAATGAGGATGATTTTGATAGGCGCATTGAATTTTGTGAGTTGATGATGGAAAGAATAGACGAGGATCCTAACTTTCTATCAAACATAGTTTTCTCAGATGAAGCAACATTTCAGATAAATGGCAACGTTAATCGGCACAATTGCAGATTCTGGTCTGACGCAAATCCTCACTGGATTGAAGAAACACACGCAATATCCGCAAAAATTAAATGTGTGGGCAGGCATTCTCAATAATGCCCTCATTGGTCCATTTTTCATCGATGGAAATTTAACAGCTGCGAAGTACGAGGATATGCTAAGATATGAAATAATTCCAGCAATACAGGCTATCGTGGAGGACAATTTTGAGGACACATGGTTTCAACAAGATGGTGCTGCGCCGCATTACGTAAGGAACGTCCGTCATTATCTAAGCACAATGTTTCCTGAGCGATGGATAGGTAGGACAGGAGCTATCGAGTGGCCTCCTAGATCGCCTGACCTAACACCTCTCGACTACTTTCTGTGGGGTTATTTAAAAGAAAGAGTTTACAAAACGAAACCACAAAATCTGGATGAATTACAAAATCGGATTCATCAGGAAGCTGCTCTTATCCCTCATAATTACATTCAAAATGCCGTTTCATCTTTTTATCATTGGATAGCCTGTTGTCAAACAGTTGACGGTGCACATTTTGAACAATTGATATAAACCTTCCTATACTTGCCTTAGTTAATTACATACTACATCCTCGGCCTTGCACACACACACACACATACACACACGCACACCCACCCACCCACCCACACACACACACACACACACGCACGCACGCACGCACGCACACAGCAGAGGTGGTTTGGAGTCGTTAATTACTGCACAAGCACGCACACCTCACATGCCTTCCTACATGCAATTTTATCCACACGTGTCCGCGGAAAGTCTTTCTCACGTCCTCGTCGTGGGCCCTCCGCTACTGCGAAATCTCAATATTTAAATGATCATAACTCTGCGAAAAAAAATCGTAGAGACCTCGGCGACATCGCGTTGTTCTCATCTCGAAAAGCTCTTTCAAACGAATCCTCACTCGCCCCTACATTCCATTTAAAATTTTCTCGCTCTCCCTCCCCCTCGCCCCCCGGGGGTATCAAAATGGGCGTTTTTGGTGTTATGTGATAGATTGTGTGATACCATTGTAAGCTTGTAAATTTCAATCCGATATCTCAAACCGTTCAGAAGTTATTTAGGTGTCCCGGTACTTTTTCCTCACCCTGTGTATATATATATATATATATATATATATATATATATATAATATGTAATGAGTAAATAATAAAATATAATCATCATAAAAGTTTAATACAAATTTGTTGCGTATCGCAATATATATTATTTTATAAGGCAGCATCAACATATATAGTACATCCTCCCAAAACTTCAAATATATTTCCAATTTTACAAATATGATGTTACTCTTTCCTTACTTCCATGCAACATCTAAACCTTATTCTTCCAAGTAATCTATTCATACAAGTTATGATTATGCATAAAAAGATTATTTATGTACTGTGACCGTGAAATTTCTTATTTTTTTTTCTGAACGGGGAAGTTATTAAGAGGACCGATGGTGTTGATCCACGGCACACCTTCGGCATGATCACCCTCCGTCGACTCGACGGTCGCATTAAAAAAAAAGAACAAGAATTTCTGAGCGTCAGGCGCGAATATCCGCGCCGCGCGAAACGCTAATTAATCGCAAAGAAAATCGGAAGGCCGATCGTGACGGCCCGAAATCTCGGTACCTCACGCAAACGGTGTCGGTAGAAGCGTGGAGTTCGCGGAGAGCGGGGGAGAGGAAGTCGAGAACACTGAGAGAAAACTAATAGTAATCATAAAAATTCGTAACATATATTTCGTCGAGAAAAGAAAATCGAATAAAATAAAAAATGTATTTAATCATATGGTTGCCATTTTGACATAATTTCACGCGCACAACCAGTCGCAATTCGGTGAAATTTGTTTTATTTACGGCGTCTTATATTACGGCGGCGAGTCCCGTGAGCGAGACAAGGATAGCTATCGATGCGCACGGCCGCGATCAAGAGCGAGCGAGACAGAGCATGGATCACGCGGTCGATGCGTGTCTATTGTGAAAAGCCGGGAAAGACAAATAGATTATTAGCCGACGGGTTAATGAGGGTGCGGCAATTAATCGCACCCGCGATACTGTTCTCGCCCGCCCGAGATCTACCCGATAGCAATCGATACTTTGCGAGCCCCGCGCGATGGAATGCGGCAGGGCGTACAGCGCAATACAACGACGTCACGTTAATAGGACGAGTTTCGGTCGAAACATAAAGATTTTCCGACAAACTACGACAGCCGAAACGCACAGATTATGCTAATAACGATGAAATAAGCACACAACGACGATAGATCTCACGAAAACGCGGACAATTTACAATATACGACAACGCGAAATATGACACGGTGACTGGAGGCGTTTCCCGGGGAAGCAGCGGTCCTGCAACAAAAGCTCGGACGAATCGCTCGGCCCTTCTATTATTCGCGTGTTTCCCAAAATCGCGAAAAAACGGAGACGTTAATGGCGTATGGGCCACGTGCGACAAACGCGAATAATTGATATTATCTGATACGTAAAATCGAGGGCCCGACACAATTCACCAGAGCGGCAGCGAAATTGTTGGCCTTACGGAAAGATCGTTCGTCTCACCAGAATGGTCCTCGAAGATCGTCAACAGAAAAAGCTCTCGGTATTCTCAACAGGATCTGCGTCCTTTTGCGTCGCTAGTCCGCCGAACAGTGAGGTGCGTGAGGTTCGCGGGAGAAACGTCGACGTTCGCCCGATTTTCCTCACCGAATCTAATTGGCGCAGGGCCGTTCACGGGCTTCACGGGCCGATTCTTATCACGGCCGTGTTCTGCTGTATGGGTCCCGGAAATTCTCGGCCGCAAAGAGAAATACTCTCGGCAGCAAACGCCCCTTGCCCCGCCTGACTTCCTCGGGGTTCGGGAAATCCTCCGGTGATCTCCACAGGGTGACTCCCGTTTTACTCCCGGCCCCGAGTGTAGGGCCGGTTCCGGTCGGGGTCCTCGCGACGCCGCTCCGAATTGAGGTCTCCCACGGGGATGTTGCCATGTGGAGTGCGCATCTTCTCTAAGTTTCTTTGAGCCTCCTCTTCCGAGCTGCGGTAATTAAAAGAAATAAATCGGGGGGGCCGACATGTGTTCGCAGCAGCGAACAAATTTGAATTAAGATGAATTAACAAAATTGATTCACCTGATGTGCTCCATTCTAGTCGGCGGAACCCCCGTCCTCACTGCATCTCCTCACATCCTGTCCACTGTCCTCCTCCCGACGACCGGTTGAGACGAAACGATACCAAATCCGCTGAAAAGGCCAACACGAAACGCAAACGCAAAACGAGCGCAAAGGCGCGTACACAAAAAGAAAACGCATGAGAGAGAAATCGCAAAAGAGGACCGCTCCTCCGTCATAGCGGAAGGACGCAGGTCCCGAATAAGACTCTCTCGATCGGGCACTTTGCCCCTGTAACGAACCACGCACAGGCGTCACGTCACAACTCCCCCTTCACCGGGGAGGATCGAGGAGATCTTGGCTGTGCCGAACGTCGACAGCCATCAACTTCGCCTAAGTACTCTACCTTATACTCTGGGTCAGTCTTCCAGACGACAAGCCGCGTATGCGGCATCCAGGGTTGCTCCTCTCTCGGGTCGGTCTTGGCCAGTCACTGCTCATGATACAACGACGAATAACGGAACGCAATTACGAGTACACTAAATGATAGTCGGCGCACGCTCGCAAGTAACTCGCAGAGGAAAGGGGTGAGAATATCGGGTACACTCCGAAGTAAATTACAAAGATAATTTATTTAAAAAAAAAAACCGACGCCTCTTGTTGCTCCAAGGTCCTCCGCGACAGCAAGTGCGGGGTCCTCGACCCGACGGGTCTCCCGGCCGGGGCTCGTGGGCTGATCGGTCGCAGTCCGGGTTTCTCCTCATTCTGCGCGGTTAAATCGGCCGACGTGGTGGCTGCTCTCCGGCCTGTACGGATCCAGGTCGCGCCAATCCTCCCCGCAGCGAGGGCAGACCCTCATAGTTACTCCGGACCGCCCGCACCCATAACAGAAGGGGCGGGAGTCCTTGGGATGGGGACATCCCGAGTAGCGGTGGCCGACCGCCTGGCAATTCCAGCAGCGGTCGGTCCCGCGGGCGGTCCCGTGGCGCTCCTCTGTTTGGGAGGCCCACTCCCTGGTTGCCGGGATCGTCTCCACCGCAATTTCGCGGGAGGATGTCGGGCTCGTCTGCGACGAGCCCGACATCCTCCCGCGGTAGCGGCTTCCCAACAGTCGCCAGACTTCCTCCAGGTTGATCCTGGTCACTGCCTCCGCATCCATCAGGTCCATCGGTAGCTATTTATGAAGGATCAGGAGGGTGATAAGGCTTTAGATCTTTAACATGAACTTTTCCAACCGGGACTACGGCCAAACTCGCAAGCTCGCATACTACGGGCGACAATCGCTTTTTAATCCTAAACGGGCCGTGGAATTTCGGTGTCAATTTTTTTGCGGCTACGTTTTGCGCCGCAGACGACAATGCGTGTTGCCGTCTCAAGACTAAATCTCCTACGCGAAAAGTACGGTCGCGTCGTCGAAGGTTATATTGCAACGACTGCTTTTGGTACGCCTGCTTCAAATTCTCCGACACCCACGCTTGCAATGACTGCAAATTTTACATTCGCTCCGACCATTCCGCGGGATCCCGTGTTTCGACCTCCGCGGTTTCCGTGTTCCGAGCGCGCAACGAATTTGACGGCGACAACTCGCGGCCAAGATTTAACAAAGCTGGTGACGCGCCTATGGATGAATGATGTGCGGTATTGTATGCGAAGAATCTTTAAGGTATTGGTCCCATTCTCGATGATCCCGCTCTAGGAAGGCTACTATCATCGTCTTTAGTACTCGATTTACGCGCTCCACGGAGTTCGCTTGCGGGTGATACGGAGGGATGGTCGTGTGGGTAATTCCATGCTCGTCCGCGAACGCTTTCAAAGTCCGATTAATAAACTCCGTTCCATTGTCCGTCAGCAAAATCCTCAGCGCGCCCAAACGCGAGATGACGTCACTCATCATTTCGCAAATCTTTTGACCGTTCGCGGCCTGTATTGCGCTACACTCAATCCACTTACAAGGAAAGGGTCGGAAGTGTCCCCCTCCGATTTTAATGAGCTTTGAATATGTTGTAGTCTAGATCAAAATAGGAGACACGTATTTTTTTATAAGTGCTGAGTCGGCCGTTAAGGGGGTGAAACACCTTCTTGAAAAAAATCGATTTTTTCATTTCTCAGCGGATACCGTCGAAGCGATAAGAGATATAAACAAAAGTTTCAAATAAAAGTTTTATGGTCTTTAATGTACTTCAAAATCATGTAATCAGATTTGTCGAAAATGTCATATTTTTCGAAATCCCCCCCCCTCCCTTTTAATGTTTGAAAATTTTTAAATTTGTCTCATAACAAAACTTAAAGCTCATTTAACGACAAATTCAATCATATATAATAAAGTTGTATTCCGAAGTCACATTTTTCAGAAATAAATTAAAAATATCCCTATACACTACTATACGCCCGCTTTATCCGCCTTATGACGCTCGTTATTCACAGCGACAGTCATTTTTCTTCGCAAACTCACAGAGGCAACCATAAATTAGCAATAAATAATTTATGAGAATATATTTTTATAAATTATAGAAATTATATTTATAAATATAATTATAAATTATATAATAATTATAATTATAATATATGTCTATATTATGTGACAATAAATATACATATAATTTATATGGAAAAGTAATGTTTTTAATGCATGAAAAATAAAACTAGTCGGACAAGGAAAATTATTGATCAGATGCCGATGTTAATAGATTCAATTCTATGAATAAACAGATGTCGCATTCGCGAAATGAGTTGGTGCAATATATTATTTTATTAACAACTGCGTGCAGTGGAACACATATTACTATTAAAGCGTCTATCGAATATACGCGAGCGCGATAGTAAATATATTTATATATATAAGAAAATAATTAAAAGGATTATAACTTATAAAGCGAGCGAAAAAATGCGTCGCGATAAGAAAGTCAGCTGCCCGAAGTGCTGATACAGCCAGTATCACACGGCCAAGTCATCAAACAGAGGAAGAAATCACTCTCGAAATAGCGCTGAATTGCAATAAAATGCGAGGAAGTCTTCGGACTTCCTTCGCTTGCATTTTGATCACGCCACTTTAGAAATAACCAATGATTTTATTTGGTCATGCCACCGCGCGATCCTCCTCCGATAATCGTTCAGAACCGGAGGCGTTAAAAGCCACCGCCTAGAAGCGGCGGACAGTCACAAATCAGTTATCAAATAATTAACAAGTGCTCGAGTTAATTAACAAGACTAGCCGTTATCCTGAAAAAACAATTGTGCCCCACGCACACAACAATACAGTATGTATGTACTTTTTCGATTTTTAAAACTTTTATAGTTTTTTGCTTTTACTTACACTTCATTCAAAATTGCGGTTTATCTGTTTTGTTTTAATGTATTTAAATTATAATTAATATTTTATTACTTTATTTAAGTTATGTGATAAAACTGTTCTATTTTTCATGAAACTCGGAAAACGTAACAAATTATTAATACGCATTAAATAATAAAATATTTTTGTTGCTAATAAGTATTTTTTTGCTAATATTTATAAAACAAATATACATAATGTTAATAATTTTTTTAGATAATGTTTAATCCAAGAAATGTAGCAGTACTGCTATACACTGCACTGTATATGACTGGGGAATTCCCAGAAAGTCCTGTTACAACAGATGAAAATGAAACAAAAGACATGATGGAAAATATGCTTCGATCAATGTATGAAGAAGCGTTTGAAGTTTATGAAGAATCATCATTAGATTTTCAAAACGAATTTGATATACCTGAAGTAGAACCTGTAATTGATGAAGAAAGAGAAGAAGACACATATTTTGTAAAAGAAATTGAATGTGTTGCGGATTCTGTACCAATAGAATATAAAAGAAATGCAGTAGAGTTATGGAGAAGTGGAACAAAAAAGTCAAGAACTCTTGCATCTATAAGAAATAGATTTCGGAAAGTCACGTCATTACGTCAATTAAGAAGATGGGAGCAGCAAGTAAATCAAGGTGGCAACAGATTTGATAAACTGAAAGAAATTTCAACATATACGTTAAATAAATTCCATGAAGGTATTGAAAAGGGAATAATTATTCATGACATTGATATTGCTCGATGGGCTCTTCGCGCACAGAAGGAAGTAAATCTACTTGGGTTTACAGCATCATTATCATGGGTAAAAAGGTTTAAGCTTGCACATAATATCGTATCTAGAAAAATTACAAAATTTATAACAAAAAAAAATTTAGCGTCAGACAAAGATTTAGAAGCACGAAGCAAGTCATTTATCGAAAATGTTAAATCTTCTATTATACAATATGGAATTGAAAATGTATATAATTCGGACCAAAGTGGATTTCAATTAGAATTTCATTCCGGTCGTTCACTATCACCTATTGGTATTAAAAAAGTAGAGCGCATAGTACAATCCATATCAGCAACTACACATAGTTATACTATACAACCTATTGTTTCAGCTGATGGTAGATTATTATCGCCTCTGTTTATTGTTTTAAAAGAACCTACTGGAACATTTGGTCCAATAGTAAAAGAAACAATGTTTAAAGATAATAATATCTTTGTCATGGCATCAAAATCTGGAAAATTAACATCGCATCATTTTGAGATCTGGATAAAAGAAGTGTTTTTTCCAAATGTTGGACCAAAATCAGTGTTATTATTAGATTCTTGGACTGGTCATTGTCCTGATATAATTCAAAGAAACAAACCAGATTTTATAGACAATATTAATTTGTTAACTATACCAGCTGGAGCAACGGGAAAAATACAACCTTTAGATGTATTCGGTTTTCGTTTATGGAAAAATTTTGTTAGACATTTTTCAGATACCATCATGCTTTTAGATCTTGACGTCAAGCTTCATTCAAGAAACAATATTTTAAAATTACAATCATTAACACATAATCAATTTTCATCACCAAGGTTTAAAAATTTATTCAAATATGCATGGTATAAAAGTGGTTATTTAGAAAAGAAACCAGAAGAATTTGATACACCAGTAGATTTTTGTTTCAAAACTAATTTAAAACCAACATGTGATATTTGCGGTGAAATTGCTGTAATTTCTTGCGCATGGTGTAAAAAATCCCTTTGTATAAATCATTTCTTTCATGATCATCATCTTTGTAACCGATATCAACCATGAATATTTGTTATTCTTGTATGCAATAATTATGTACGGTATTTTATGTAATATTTCCATATACATATATATAATGACTTCGGAATACAACTTTATTATATATGATTGAATTTGTCGTTAAATGAGCTATAAGTTTTGTTATGAGACAAATTTAAAAATTTTCAAACATTAAAAGGGAGGGGGGGGATTTCGAAAAATATGACATTTTCGACAAATCTGATTACATGATTTTGAAGTACATTAAAGACCATAAAACTTTTATTTGAAACTTTTGTTTATATCTCTTATCGCTTCGACGGTATCCGCTGAGAAATGAAAAAATCGATTTTTTTCAAGAAGGTGTTTCACCCCCTTAACGGCCGACTCAGCACTTATAAAAAATACGTGTCTCCTATTTTGATCTAGACTACAACATATTCAAAGCTCATTAAAATCGGAGGGGGACACTTCCGACCCTTTCCTTGTTAGTAAAAAGATCTTGAACCACGAGAACATACTGATGACCGGACTTACTACGCGGGAACGGACCCATGATATCGGCAGCGACTACCGTCCATGGCCCTTCGATTACGCGCTATCCCATAAGACCGGCGGGGCTAGCCTGTTCTACTTTAGTGCGTTGACAGATATCGCACCTTTTGACGTACCGCGCGACCTCCCGAAACATGTTCGGTCAAAAATACGCGACACCAAGTTGCTGGTACATTTTCTCTACGCCCAAATGTCCGGCCTGAGGATCATCGTGTGCCTCGCGCAAGGCCTCCCCGCGCAGCTCCGACGGCAACACCAACTTCCATCGGTCGAGATCTTCTAATGTCTCCGATACTACCGGTTTGGGCCTCATATAATACAGCTGTCCGTCCACGATCCGCCAATCCGTAAAATGCCTATGACCGTCCGAAACCTCTCCAAAACCCTTACGATATCACGCGTCTGCTGTATTCGCGATGGGATCTATTTGCGCGACTGCTATCGTCGTCACTTCGGTGTCACTCTCATACATACGCGATAGCGCGTCCGGTACATGATGCAGGGCACCTTTTCGATGCACAATGTTATAGTCGTACTTGAGGAGCTCTAACGCCCACCTCGCGAGTCTACCTGTCGGGTTCTTCAGCTTATGGGCCATCGCAAGCTGCTATGGTCTGTAATCACCGTGAATTGGTATCCCTCTAAGTATGGCCTGAACTTTTTAATGGCCCAAACTACGGCTAAACACTCCTGTTCCGTAACCGAGTATTTCTTCTCGGGATTCAACAGCGCACGGCTCGCGAACGCGATGATGTGCTCCGTGTTGTCAATATTTTGCGTCAAAACAGCACCAATTCCGACGGAACTCGCGTTGGTCTGCACGACGAACGGTATGTTAAAATCCGGACACAATAATGTAGGCGCGACAATTAACGAGACCTAATCTGCTCAAAGGCGCGACACTAGTCTTCCCCGCATTCCCAGCGCTTTCCTTTTTTCAAAAGACGCGTCAATAGTTCGGTATAAAGCGTCGATACCACGATGACATGCCCAGGAAACGACATAACTGTTTCAAGTTTGTTGGTGGTGGATATTCCATTATCGGGCGCGTTTTCTCTGGATCTACGGTTAAGCTGTCCCTTTACACGACAAACCCCAGATAACGAACCTGCGAGCGACAAAACTCGCACTTCTCCGGGTTTATTGTGAGACCGGCAGCCGAAATCCGGTCCAATACGCGTTTTAACCATACCAAATGTTTTTCGAAGGTTGGCGTTACAACTACGATGTCATCAAGATACGCGAACGGGTGTGGTTCCATTTCTGGTCCGATAAGTTTATCTAATAAGCGCTGGAAAGTCGCGGGCGCCCCTGTTAGTCCGTATCTTGGAGGCGGGGAGGCCTTGCGCGAGGCACACGACGATCCTCAGGCCGGACATTTGGGCGTAGAGAAAATGTACCAGCAACTTGATGTCGCGTATTTTTGACCGAACATGTTTCGGGAGATCGCGCGGTACGTCAATCACCCGGCATCCGGGTTGTAACGGTACGGCCTATCCCGTGCGCCACGGACTGGCTCGCCGGTGCCAAGATTCGGGAGTAGGTAGGAGAGTCAAGCGTACGAATCCTCTTTTATAAACAACAGGTCTTTATTGGTAGCTAGTTTATCCAGGTTGACTTAGCCTACGCAGAGCTTATACCTAACTATTTTTAAGCGGAGCTTATACCTAACTTATTCTACGCAGTTAATTATTCCTCTAGCTTAACCTACGGACGCTTACGGTAAACTTAGCCTAGACGGTCGGTCGCGGTTTCGTTCGGCGAGCGTGTCGCGATTGCGGCGTGCGGCGGTGCGCGGAGGCCGAGTGCCGGGCAAACCCAGGCGGCGGAGAGGTCAGCCCCGTCTCCGTCGGCGTGCACGGTCAGGAAGCCGAGTGCCGGGCAAACCCAGGCTGCGGAGAGGTCAGACCCGTCTCCGTCGGCGTGCGAGGTCAGGAAGCCGAGTGCCGGGCAAACCCAGGCGGCGGAGAGGTCAAACCCGTCTCCGTCGGCGTGCACGGTCAGGAAGCCGAATGCCGGGCAAACCCAGGCGGCGGAGAGGTCACACCCGTCTCCGTCGGCAGGAACGGTCAGGAAGCCGAATGCCGGGCAAACCCAGGCGGCGGAGAGGTCACGCCCGTCTCCGTCGGCGGGAACGGTCAGGAGTCAAGATGTCTCGGTTATTCCCTGAGATTCAGAGCTGGTCGGAAGCTGGAAAGGAATAAGGTGCCGGTCTGTCGTGCGAGCCGGCTTTTATACGGCTCGAGAGCCCCCCATGCTCGCGTGCGTCGAGGAGGGAGTAGGACGGTGGGGAAACATAGGCGGGATCGCAGGTGGGCGCCATAGGCGTCGAGTAAGGAATTTACTCGAGAACTTACTATAATTGACGTCTTTATTTTATAAGTTTTGGCACGATAAACAAATGAACATGAACGAACTAGAGAACAACTTAATATTACTATTTACAAGAATTATTTACAGTGACGACAGCATCGTCACACCACCCCGCGCTTAGGGGGGCCCGTCGAGGCGCCGGGCCGCTCGGGGGCGACCGTCGGGGTGAAACCTGATCACCCATCGGCCCGACGCGGTGCGGACCTTATACCTCCGCCCGATGATGGCCGATCCGGCGGGGACCTCGACCACGGTCCCGTCGCCCAGGCGGACGGGAATGGTCCCGGTGATAGGTGGCCTGGCGGTCTGGGGTCGGGCGGTGGCCGGTCGGGTGGCGGGGGGTCCGGCGAGCGTGGATGGTCCGGCGGTGGCAGGCCGGGCGGTGGGCGATCCGACGGTCGCAGGTCGGGTAATTGCTGGGCCGGTGGTCGTGGGCCGGGTAGTCGGCGGGCCGGGGTTCGCCGGCCGGGCGGTAGGCGGTCCGACGGTCGTGGGCCGGGCAGTAGGCGGCCCGGTGTTTGTTGACCGGGTCTTAGGAGCCCTGGTGGAGGTGTGCGCTCCGGTGGTCGGTGGCCTGGCTGCCGAAGTCGTGGTGTTCCTGGCAGCTGGTGGACGGCTGGTAGCCGACCGGGGGTCGGCTAGAGCGGCGATTCTTCCGCGGCGGCGTGGCTTGATCTCCGGCGGCGTCGTCAGGATGATTGCCTTCCGGTTTGCCTGGTCGGACCGCTGGATGGATGTCCCGGGCCGCGGCGGTCGTCGGGATCGTCCCGGGCTCGGGACCGCTGGAGGCGGCTTGGCAGGCGTTGATGGCGTCGTGGTCGGCGTGGTAGTAGGCCCGCTTGTCTCGGACTCCGAGCTTGAGCTTATGACTCCGAAGAGTTCGTCTATCTCGCGTCGGTCCATGGTGACTATTAATCCGCACGCGGTTGCACGGCCTTATATACTCGTCGCACTGCTCCTGGAGGGGATTCATTCGCGGAATTTCCGATGGCTCGGGGTGTCCCGTGGTTCCAGTGGAAGTAGCGGAGTCCGGTTGCAGGTCGGGTAGTCGCGGTGCCGGCGGTCGTAGGCCGGGCAGTAGCTGGACCGGCGGTCGTAGGTCGGGCAGTAGCCGGACCGGCGGTCGTAGGCCAGACAGTAGCTGGACCGGCGGTCGTAGGTCGGACAGTAGCTGGACCGGCGGTCGTAGGCCGGACAGTAGCTGGACCGGCGGTCGTAGGCCGGACAGTAGCTGGACCGGTGGTCGTAGGTCGGACAGTAGCTGGACCGGCGGTCGTAGGCCGGACAGTAGCTGGACCGGTGGTCGTAGGTCGGGCAGTAGGCGGTCCGCCATCCGCAGGTCGGGCAGTAGAGGGCCCGTGGTTCTAAGGGAAACTCCCTAGCAACGGCGTTCGTCCGAACGTTCCAAGCTGGCGGTACTTCGGCGTGGTCGGTGGCTTTTTGCCGGATTATGCGTCATCCTCGTCCACCCGAGGACTTTCTGGTATGTTCGGTTGTGGTTTCAGGTCCTGTACGTGGATATGCCGATGCCATTTCCCGTGTTCGTCGCGTAGGTCCACGATGACTGGGGATATTATCCTGCGTACTTCCATGGGCCCCGCAAATCGAGGGGCGAGTTTGGCATTAAACGCGTCGTCGCGGCTGGACAGGGGGCGTTCCCGCTTCCACACCTTGTCGCCCACCCGAGGGCGCCAGTCGCGTCGCCTCATGTTATAATGGCGCTCCTGTTTTTGGAAGGCTCGGGCGAGGTGCACCCTGGCGACCTCATAGGCCTCTTCCAGGCGTTGTCGATGCGACTCCGGGGAAGTCGGGTTCGGCGTTGGTTGTCGCTCGGCGGGATGGGGAGGTGCCAATTCGCGGTCGTGGAGCAGAAAGGCTGGGGTGTATCCGGTGGCCTCGTGTCGAGCGGTGTTTACCGCGAACTGCAACGCGTCAATGTGCTCGTCCCAATCCCGGTGCCGGTCGCCCACGTATTGACTAATCATGGTCTTGATGGTCCGATTCGCCCTCTCCACCGGGTTGCAATGCGGCGCGTAGACAGGTGACGTGCGGTGCTGGATCCCGAACGATGCCAGCAAGGTACGGAACTGACGGGAGGTGAACTGAGTCCCGTTGTCCGAGATGAGTTGGCCCGGGCATCCATGCCGGTAGATGATGCGGCGGGTCACCTCTTTCGCCAGTGCCGTGGCGGTGGCGCGTCGCAGGGGAACCATCTCGACCCATTTGCTGAACCGGTCCTGGGCGGTCAGGAGCCAGACATGTCCACGGACCGAGCGTGGCAGAGGACCGACTAGATCCACTGAGACTTGCTGCCACGGAGCGGTTACTGGGGTAGCGTGTAGATTCCCGGCTGGTCGTTGCTGCGGCACTTTGTGGGCCAGGCAGCTCGGACAGCTCCGAACGTACCGGGCTGTCTCCCGGAACATCCCCGGCCAGTGGTACAACCGGGCGAGTCGGGCGATGGTCTTAGCCACTCCTAGATGCCCTGCGGTTGGGTCGTCGTGTAGCCGACGCAGGATGTCGAGCCGCTGTTCCCGGGGGACGCATTGTTTCCATTGCTCGGTGGAGGGTACCTCGCTAAAATCCAGGTCGTGTAGCATATGTCGAAACAGTTGGCCACCACGTATTTCGTAGTCGGGGTACTCGTCTGGTCGGCTCTTTACTTCTCTGAGGAGGCGTTGGTACCATGGACACGCTATCCGGTGTTGCATTGCGTTGAGCTGCGGCTCCCGGGAGAGGGCATCGGCTACTTGATTTTGTCCTCCTCTTCTATAGTGTATGGTGAAGTCGAACTGTTGCAGTTCGAAGAGCCACCGCCCCAGGCGTCCGGACGGGTTTTCCAAACGTTGCAGCCACTTGAGAGACTGGTGGTCGGTTACGACGGTGAATCGATACCCCTCCAAGTAGTCTCGCATTCGCCGGATTTCCCATACCACGGCGAGACATTCCAACTCGGTCGCACTGTAGTTTCGCTCGGCGCCGTTGAGCGTTCGGCTGGCGTATGCGATTACTCGTTCCCCCTCCGTCTGGTGCTGCGTTAGCACGGCTCCTAGCCCATGCGAGCTGGCATCGGTTTGTAGCAGGAACGGTTTCTGAAAGTCCGGGCAGGCCAGAACCGGTGTGGAGGTCAATGCTGCCTTCAGTTGTTGAAAGGCTGCGTCTTCGGGGGTCCCCCATGTCCAGCCAGCTCGTTTTTTGGTCAGCGCGGTAAGCGGCGCCGCTAGTGTTGAAAAGTTCGGGATGAACCTCCGATACCACGAGGCCATTCCTAAAAATTGCCGGACCTTGCGCACGGTGGTGGGAATTGGCCACCCGGTGATGGCGCTCACCTTGTCTGGATCCGTGTGTATCCCTTGTCGATCAATCACATGCCCTAGGTAGCGGAGGCTCGGACGGCAGAAGTGGCACTTATCCGGGTTTAAGCGTAGCTTTGCTTCGCGTAGTCGCCGGAATACCTCTCTCAAGTGTTGCAGGTGTTCGCTGAACGTCTTGCTGGCGATTATTATGTCGTCCAAGTATACCAGGACGTTAGGTTCGAGGTCGGGGCCGATCACGGTATCTAGCAACCGCTGGAAGGTTGCCGGGGCCGAGTGCAACCCGAAAGGCATGACCGTAAATTGGTACAAACCCTTCCCTGGTACGGTGAAGGCGGTTGCAGGTCGACTCCCTTGGTTCAGTGGTATCTGCCAGTAACCACTCTTTAGATCCAAGGTGGTCAGGTATTTCGCCCCGCGTAACTTGTCGAGCGTAGCCGTGATGTGCGGCAAGGGATAGGCGTCTTTATCTGACATTGCATTCAGCCTGCGGAAATCGATGCAGAATCTATACTGCCCATCTTTCTTTCGAACAATGACTACCGGTGAGCTCCAGGCGCTGCTCGAGGGCTCGATGACGCCTTCGGCGAGCATTCGGTCGACCTCCTCATTGATGACGGCCTGCATGGCCGGGTTTCGAGGTCGGTACCGCTGTTTGATGGGCGGTCCCGGCTTTAGCCGGATGCGATGTTCGGTTCGGTCGGTTCGTCCCGTGATTACTTCGAATAATGGTAACTCGGCGGCTAGAAAGTCCCGGAGTTGTGCTTCTTCGTTTGCTTCGTTGTTTGGTCCGACGATGATCGTGTTGGTCCGGGAAACCGTCCCGGTCTGGTTCAACGGTGGTGGCGGCAAAGTGAATCCCATCTTCGCCCATAGGTCGGTACCAATCAGCACAGCGCTAGCTAGCCCAGGGAGTATGCAGAAGTCGTGCCAATAGGTTCTCCCATGCCATCGGAGAGGCAGGCGCAATACCCCAGTGACCCCTACCCGTGTGTTATCGGCCAGGAGGACGTAGTCTCCTCGGTTCTGGGCTAGTCGGGGTATTCCGGGGAATAGTCGTGCAGTCTCTTCCTGTATGCACGAGACTTCAGATCCGGGATCTATGAGAGCCGCAAACGGTTGTCGCCGGATGTGTACTTGGAGGTGCGGGCGCGGACGGTACTCTATTCGAGGCTGGGCTGGGAGACGGCCGCAACGTCCCCGGCCCGTTGGGCGTTTCCCGTCGGCGGGTGGCAGTCGCGAGTCAGGACACCATCTTTGCCGCACCGCGAGCAGAATTTCCTTGGTGGCCGCTTACAATCCACTCGAGTGTGTCCTCGCTGCTTACATCTCCAGCAGCACTCCTCCCGGTTGTAGGTGACGGCGGCGACTGATGGTTTGGCGGTCGTTGGGGTTCGATCCTGTCGACGGTGGTTGATTTCCTCAATCTTAGATATCCGGGTCCGGAGTTCGCTCATGGTGAGCTGATCGGTGAGCGGGACATAGAGCTGGTGTTCGGGATTCATGTTCTCGTAGATTTGTTCCAGCTGTTCTCGCTCGGAGTATCCCCCAGCTCGGCGCATCATGGTGAGAAGCGCATTGGAGTATTCGCGAAACGACTCCCCCGGCTTTTGGGAGCGTCCGTTGACTTCTCGTTTTAGTCGCCTCAGGTATCCCGGCGGCAGGTAATAATCCCGGAACTGTTCGCAGAAACTGGCCCAAGTTCCCCAGGTTTCGTGATGGTTTCGATACCACAAGAGGGCATCCCCTTTTAGCAATTCCGGTAGGCCCAAGAGTAAGTGGTCTTCTTCGAGGCCATAACTGGCTCTTAGCTCTTCAACTCTCTCTAGGAATGAGAGTGGATCCACTCCTTCGAAACGGTGGCCCCATTTCCGGATCTGGTTGATGATCTCGATGCGTTCCGTTGGACTCAAGGTGGGCATGGTTGCGGTTTCTCCTGGTACGTCACCGCTATTGTTCCTCGGGTTGTCGGACGGGTGGGCAGCGAAGTACAGGCGCAATCGGCGTCTCAGCAGGTCCACCTGGCCTGTGGTATCCACTTCGAACCGGTGGAGGTATTCTACAAGCTGTTCTTTGGAAAGGTTATTAATCCACGCAGTCATGAGGCTTTTCGCTAGCTGGACTCTCCTTAAACGGTCCCTGTTCGGGCGCCATGTAACGGTACGGCCTATCCCGTGCGCCACGGACTGGCTCGCCGGTGCCAAGATTCGGGAGTAGGTAGGAGAGTCAAGCGTACGAATCCTCTTTTATAAACAACAGGTCTTTATTGGTAGCTAGTTTATCCAGGTTGACTTAGCCTACGCAGAGCTTATACCTAACTATTTTTAAGCGGAGCTTATACCTAACTTATTGTGCGCGGAGCTTATACCTAACTTATTCTACGCAGTTAATTATTCCTCTAGCTTAACCTACGGACGCTTACGGTAAACTTAGCCTAGACGGTCGGTCGCGGTTTCGTTCGGCGAGCGTGTCGCGATTGCGGCGTGCGGCGGTGCGCGGAGGCCGAGTGCCGGGCAAACCCAGGCGGCGGAGAGGTCAGCCCCGTCTCCGTCGGCGTGCACGGTCAGGAAGCCGAGTGCCGGGCAAACCCAGGCTGCGGAGAGGTCAGACCCGTCTCCGTCGGCGTGCGAGGTCAGGAAGCCGAGTGCCGGGCAAACCCAGGCGGCGGAGAGGTCAAACCCGTCTCCGTCGGCGTGCACGGTCAGGAAGCCGAATGCCGGGCAAACCCAGGCGGCGGAGAGGTCACACCCGTCTCCGTCGGTAGGAACGGTCAGGAAGCCGAATGCCGGGCAAACTCAGGCGGCGGAGAGGTCACGCCCGTCTCCGTCGGCGGGAACGGTCAGGAGTCAAGATGTCTCGGTTATTCCCTGAGATTCAGAGCTGGTCGGAAGCTGGAAAGGAATAAGGTGCCGGTCTGTCGTGCGAGCCGGCTTTTATACGGCTCGAGAGCCCCCCATGCTCGCGTGCGTCGAGGAGGGAGTAGGACGGTGGGGAAACATAGGCGGGATCGCAGGTGGGCGCCATAGGCGTCGAGTAAGGAATTTACTCGAGAACTTACTATAATTGACGTCTTTATTTTATAAGTTTTGGCACGATAAACAAATGAACATGAACGAACTAGAGAACAACTTAATATTACTATTTACAAGAATTATTTACAGTGACGACAGCATCGTCACAGGGTGAAATGATACAACCCTTTTCCCGGAACGCTAAACGCAGTGATCTCTCGGCTTTCCTTGGCCAAAGGTATTTGAAAATACGCCTGGCTTAAATCGATCGTCGAGATATAATGCGCGGATCTCAATTTATCTAAGATGCCGTTCATGTTCGGCAGCGGATACGCGTTCTTCTTGGAAAGACTGTTAACCTTCCTAAAATCGAGGCAGAAGCGATATTTACCGTTCGGTTTTTTTACCATCACTATCGGATTTGACCACTCGCTAAACGATGGCTCAATGATAACGGCCTCTAACATTTTGTCTACCTCGTCGCGAATTACTTCTTGGACCTTCGGCGAAACGAGATAACACCTCTGTCTGACGAGCGCGTGATGACTGACGTCGATTTTATGTTTGATGAGAGAAGTGACACCAGAACTAGCGGTGGTTTCCGGTACGTTTTTCGCGATAAATTCTTTAAGTCGGTCTTGCTCAGAGGGCGTTAATTCGGGGAGCGCAGCACAGCACGTTTTTGCGAGAATTTCTCGCGACTCAAATGGATAGTTCATTTTAGGCTCGTCCTCAAAACACCACCTTGAGGACGCGAAACTTATGTTAACGCCTAATCGACACAGTAAGTCCAACCCCGCTATGCACGGAACAACCAAAGTCAGCAATAACCCTACGGTGATATCACACGTTCGATCCTCTAACATGAGCGATATTTCCGCCTCTTCGCGTATTTCGGCGATCTGGCCGTTAACGGTAAGAATTCGCGACCCGTTATTCTGCCTAGTTGGTATCCTAAACTGTCATATAATTTCGATTCCTTCCCGACCAAAGATCGTACGGTTCGAACCGGGATCGACGAGGGCTTGAAGGGGTCGCCCCTGCACGAATACTTTAAAATACAATAACGGCGTTAACCAGGAGCAATCAAGAGCACCGTACGAACTGCCGGTACAATCTGGTATCGGGATCCCTATTGCAATTTCAGGAATCGCAGAGACCCGTCCTACTGACTCCCTCTTTCGTTTCCCGAGCATGAGGGGCACGTCTTGACGGTGAAATTCACTTTCCCGCAGCGGTAGCAAAGCGCTGCGGTTCTTTACATTCGCGTGCAACGTGTCCCGTTTTCTCGCAATTCCAACATTTGATGTTAACGCGCGAACCTGCAGTCGTCGCGACGGTGGCCGTCTCAGTTGCCGGATTGGCTGCAGGGGTTGCGATCGCCGTGCTTTTACGCGATTTTCCGGACGCCTTCCCCTTCTGCGGTCCGCGCGCATCAACGCCGGCAGCAACTGCAACCGTTGCAGTTCGCTGCTCTTTTTTCGGTGGCCTGTATGCCAGTTCGGGGAAGATGGACTGTTCCGCGGTCGGAGGCGCGCGATGCGTTTTGGCGGCCTCATAACTTCTTTCCACGCGCGTCACTCGACACTCCAAAGTCGCGAAATCATGAATGTCCTCACGATCTACCGCGGTCCTTAGCGCGGCAGCATATTGCGATACACGTACCCAAGCTGTTCGTCCAGACTCCTCATGCGATCAAAAAGAGCTAACATATATGTGAGATACTCCGCGAAAGGCTCATGTTCTCCCTGAGTCCGCCGAGCAGCCTCATCCCGTAATGCGAACTGAAAATCCGAGTTTCTGAACCGGGCGCGCCACGCGGCAACGAACTCCCGCCACGAGTGCAACTTCGCTCGTTTATGCCGGAACCAGTACAACGCGGTACCCGATAAGAAAAATGGCAAAGATTTCAATAAATCTTCGTCCCTAACCGATAGCAACGCGCATCCCTCCTCGATTCGCATGAGAAACGTTTCCGCGTCACTCCTGCGTGCCCCCGTGAAATTTAAATTCCATCGTTGCATGATGTTATATACGTCCATCACGGACGACGTACCCCGGTTAAACGGGCGGCTATTTCCCGATGGCGCGTCAGCGCGGTCCTCCTCCGACAACGACAGCAGGGATGGCGTAAATCGTGACTGAACGCGAGGAGGCGCGACGCTTGGATAACCTGGCCGTCGCGCGATCCGCTCCCCCGAGATGGAGGTTTCCACGTAACCCGGCCCCCATATCGAACCGCTCGCTGGGGCTATCCGGTCTCACAGCCCCGGTCTCGAGAGGAGCCAAAAGTTCCAATTCGCTATACGTAGGCGAGTGCGTGGGATCTAGGCCGAGAGTCTGGTACCGCTCATGACGCGCAAGACGTGCCCTCATGATAGTTTCGGTACCCTCCAATCGCAAAGCGCATTTCTCTAGTTCGGCCTTCAACTCGGCCGCCGACAGCTCGTCAATCCACTTTAATTCCGACATCGCGAGGGAAATTTCAAAGAGAGGGAGGAAGAAAAAAAAATTCTGATTCGCGAGCCGACCGATCAAAAGGCTCGATATAGGAGCAAAAGATCGACAGCCAGTACGTGCCGTGAGCTCCCCAAAATACTCTGATCAACTATTCGCACACGAGTAGCAAGTTCGAGGAACGCGCACGAAAGGCTCCGCTAATCTTTAATAAAGATAAGAAAATTTTTCCGCCGCCTTTCGCGATCACGTCCGCTAGAAACCGTACCAGCAACGAAACGCAATCACGGCCGCCAAATAACCGGAAGACAGCGCAAAAATCCTGTAGCGTAATTCTGGAGCAAACGTAACCCAAGCAATACGCGAAATTCGCTGAATATCATCAGCCAAAATGCGTCAATTATGCGATCACTTCATCAAAGTACCGAATGCCCGAAATTCCATGACCATGCGCACGCGGGACATACGAAGATACAATATAATTTCAACACAAGTAATACAATATAATTCAATACAAAATATGATTTAAATAAAAATACAAAAATGCCCATAAAGAGAAGTAAGGATTAGCACGACAAGCAATCAAAATATACAAAAATTTAAAAATTTTCACATCAAAAGATATCAAATTTCAGAAAAGAAAATAATTCAATTTAATGTTGGGTCTACTCAAGTGACCTCCACAAATGTCCCATGGAATATCGAAGAAACACGGGATACAAGAACTAATTTAAATTTATTTATTCAATGTTCTCTGTAAGATAGAGCGAGTGAAAAAATGAAAATAAAGAGAAAATGTAAAAAAAATGAGCAAAAATTAAGGTGTGATTGATTTAATTAAATAGTTGACGATACTGCCAGAAAGGAAAAGTAAGAGCAACGAACAGAAGTGAGGGTGCATCTAATAAATAATAAAGTTAGCAATATTTCAAAGGTGACGAAAAGCGAATGAAAAAGTCCGAAAAGAACTAAAATCTCTAATTCTGTACAAGCAATTCTTCAACGCAAAGAAGAAAAAAGGAAAATACATATCCCGTGACCTTATCCCATGTGACAAAACAAGAAAAAAAATTGAAATTCGCGGCGTAATTCGGAAACGAATAATAAACGGTAATACTACATTCGATACAATTGGCGAGGATCATAAAATTTTGACTATTTCTCAATTACGCGATCTCAAAAGCCGAAAATTACAGCAAAAACAAAAGCGAAAAGAATATTAGAATCCCGTAATCAATGTATATTTAAATAACATGAAGAAGTAATCGTCGTGTAATCGACACGTTCCCGTACATTCACGCGAATAATAGCGAATGGAATATACAAAAAAAATAACACGAAAGCGGAGACAGACGCGATATAACGAATTATCGACAGCACGAATCATTCAATAACAAGATCGATTATATTCGGTCGTATACATGTTCAATACGTTCGAAATCAACACGATGATATCGCGAAAGAAATGTCTTTCAATCGATGATCGATAATAACATTGATCTAATCCGAACAATATCGAATAATACAAATCTTAATATCATAAGGCACAGTTCAATATTAATACCATTCCACAAATAAATATTACAGAGCAAATAATATTCACCAATAATCTCATCAAAATAAATAATCTTCACATAAATTCAATAATAGGCAGACACAAAATAAATTCAAATATGTTCAAATATATTCGCAATTTCCTCAGAAATACCGCTCTCAATCCTCAAATTTCGCTCTCTCAACACAGAAATCTTTTCGAACATCCCGTATTAATTTTTAAGGGGCCCCACGTTGGACGCCAATTTGTGACCGTGAAATTTCTTTTTTTTTTCTGAACGGGGAAGTTATTAAGAGAACCGATGGTGTTGGTCCACGGCACACCTTCGGCACGATCACCCTCCGTCGACTCGGCGGTCGCACCAAAAAAAAAGAACAAGAATTTCTGAACGCCAGGCGCGAATATCCGCGCCGCGCGAAACGCTAATTAATCGCAAAGAAAATCGAAGGGCCGATCGTGACGGCCCGAAATCTCGGTAGCTCACGCAAACGATGTCGGTAGAGGCGTGGAGTTCGCGGAGAACGGGGGAGAGGAGGTCGAGAACGGTTGTAACACTGAGAGAAAACTAGTAATCATAAAAATTCGTAACATATATTTTGTCGAGAAAAGAAAATCGAATAAAATAAAAAATGTATTTAATCTTATGGTTGCCATTCCGACATAATTTCACGCGCACAACCAGTCGCAATTCGATGAAATTTGTTTTATTTACGGCGTCTTATATTACGGCGGCGAGTCCCGTGAGCGAGACAAGGATAGCTATCGATGCGCACGGCCGCGATCAAGAGCGAGCCAGACAGAGCATGGATCACGCGGTCGATGCGTGTCTATTGTGAAAAGCCGGGAAAGACAAATAGATTATTAGCCGACGGGTTAATGAGAGTGCAGCAATTAATCGCACCCGCGATACTGTTCTCGCCCGCCCGAGATCTACCCGATAGCAATCGATACTTCGCGAGCCCCGCGCGATGGAATGCGGCAGGGCGTACAGCGCAATACAACAACGTCACGTTAATAGGACGAGTTTCGGTCGAAACATAAAGATTTTCCGACAAACTACGACAGCCGAAACGCACAGATTATGCTAATAACGATGAAATAAGCTCACAACGACGATAGATCTCACGAAAACGCGGACAATTTACAATATACGACAACGCGAAATATGACACGGTGACTGGAGGCGTTTCCCGGGGAAGCAGCGGTCCTGCAACAAAAGCTCGGACGAATCGCTCGACCCCTCTATTATTCGCGTGTTTCCCAAAATCACGAAAGAACGGAGACGTTAATGGCGTATGGACCACGTGCGACAAACGCGAATAATCGATAGTATCTGATACGTAAAATCGAGGGCCCGACACAATTCACCCGAGCGGCAGCGAAATTGTTGGCCTTACAGAAAGATCGTTCGTCTCACCAGAATGGTCCTTGAAGATCGTCAACAGAAAAAGCTCTCGGTATTCTCAACGGGATCTGCGTCCTTTTGCATCGCTAGTCCGAACAGATGAGAACAGTAAGGTGCGTGAGATCCGCGGGAGAAACGTCGGCGATCGTTTTCCCCGATTTTCCTCGCCGAATCTAATTGGCGCAGGGCCGTGTCGCGCCCTTCACGGGCCGATTCTTATCACGGCCGTAATTCTGCTGTATGGGTCCCGGAAATTCGGCCGCAAAGAGAAATACTCTCGGCAGCAAACGCTCCTTGCCCCGCCTGACTTCCTCGGGGCTCGGGAAATCCTCCGGTCATCCTTTCAGTTATTTCAATTACTCAGTTGTTTAATGCAAAATAATTTGAAACGGTCCGCTTTTCTTGACGCTCCGGAACGGCTCGTCGGATAGCCAGGATTCGAGCAAAGGGGGAGAAATAAATCAACTTGTGCGAACATTTTCTTAAAACTAGATGTGTTTTTATTGAATGAATGTATTATGTACAAGATGTGTATGCGAGAGTATAAATGTCGATGTGATTGTGCGTACAATAATTAAACTTGAAAATAATATCCGGTGTACAAACGAAAACGGTAAATCTTGCGCGGGTAAGTAATATACAACGGATGGACGAGAAACGCGTATAACTAGTATCGGACGATCACGGAAACGTGGGTACTCAGGACGGACACGGAACCTAGGACTAGTGTTGTATCGTCGACGGGGCTGGTTGTCAGGACGGCTCAGAGATGCCGGCGACACCCCGTGCAGTCGGGCAATGCTTCGACTGAGACTGCGTACAGGGAAACCGGAGTTACCCGGTGGATCGGACGATAAGTCGTCTCGGACTGGATCCGGGAAAACCGGAGACACCCGGTGGATCGAGGAACACCTCGACCGGGACTGGTACAGGATTCGGAGTTACTCGGCGGGAGTCGAGAGATACCTCGATTCAGGAAGTCGCAGACACCCGACGGATCGAGTAACGCCTCGAGCGGGATGGGATGACCGACACTGGAGACACCCGATCGAGTCGAGGAGCATCTCGGCCCGGGCGAGATCTGGTCAGGATCTGGCCTCGATGCACTGGTCGTGTCGGCTCGTATACCGGCCGGAGATTCCCCTACCTGGTGAATCACTCAGATGGGGCACGACTGCGAAAATTCGCAAATATTCGGACAGAGCGAGAGGGAGAGAGCGAGACAGCAAGCGCAAAGCGATGAGAGCAATCGATGAAAGCAAGCGAGACAGCGAGCGTGCGAGCGAGGAAGCGTACGGGCATGTATGGTTGTGAGCGAGATAGCGGGAAGTTAGCGGGTACGATTAAGCAAGCGAATAAAGAAGTAATTATATTTTATTAAATAACGACAAATAGGAACGAGGCGCAGGCGCATCGTTACAAATTAATTTACTTTACAATTAAATTAAACGGGATTATTTAATTAACAGAAAAAGAATTACACTTCATTTTTATAGAACATCATCGCTTCAATGAATTGATAGCGTCCGTTAAATTTTGTATTCAACAAAATCCTTATTTGAATGTGCAACAAATAACTCTACAAGCAAATAAGATTAATAAGACTATTAAAATTTAGTAAGTTAAAACAAATAAATGAAAAACAAAGCTATGAATAGTGTGCAACAGATTGAAAAATCTTTATTTATTTAACGTTAAATTCCTGTCGCAAGTAGATAAAATAAAAGACGAAATTTAAATCGACTACACTGGCAATTTTTGGTTGACAATGTAACGTTCCGACCATGGGTTTTGGTCCTTAACAAGTGAACTAAAAATTGTTTCCAGTATTATAAACAGAAAATAAATTACAGTAATTTCAAATAAAAAGTGAACAGAAAATTATATACATACATGTTCGCGGGTGAGCGCGGATAGCTGCGACAGCGCGAGGTTTTGAAAACGCGGCAGACGGATGGCCGCGAACAGAGTATTTAACGTAAAAGACTTCACACGACACGTAATTCTTTTTTTTTATTTTGAGTTTTATTTTATACACCACACAATTAACAAATTTACACAATAAAAATTAACATAAATTTCAGACGCCGAATTGACAAAGAGAAGTCCAAGTGAGAAAGCGGTCGATATATTTGCGGTTATACAAGCGGTTTTTCGAAGCGGTTTTTAGAGTACTGCGAGCAGCGATAAGTGCGAGACTTGGTTGGTCCACGCGCGGTGCCCATTATAAAGCGAGCGGATTTTTGGGCCCGCTTCGACGTGGACCAATTAATTTAATATTTTAGCGGTGACACTATTGCGGCGTGTGTCATTGGTCGTTAATGACGTCTCACGCTGGACGTCGCTTATTTTCCATGCGCGCAATCTTTTTAGATCAGCTGATTGGCGATCAGCTGATCGTGACGCATGGGCGCGCATGCCCATGAGCGGCGTAAATTTTAACGGCGGTTGACAATAATATTATCAGCGATGGTAATGAGCGGTTTTTTTGATGGCGAAAAAAAGCGAGAACTCGAGCGTTCGAGTTTTTTCTGATAAACAGACATTTCGAGAAGATTCTCGACGCCCGTTAATTTTAAATTCTCGAATATTTATTAGCGAAAACATGCGGATTTCGCTATGCGCTTTTTAGACTAGAATGATTAGTTCTAATTTTGAACAATACAATATCTTAGTTAATTATTATATTGTGAGAAATAAGGAAATCACTGTGTCAAGATTTCATCATATCAACCTCTCCATGAAACAGAGAAAGACAAAACAAACTTTATTAGTCTATCATAAATATTGTTTAAATTCTCAATGTCCTTTTGTAAGTTAATAATGTTGTCAAACTTTTGATAAAAAACATTTCAGCAATTTCTCTCTTCCTCACATGTTTTTCATTGTGTAAAATAACCGGTATTGACGAATTAAAGTCGTGATTAAATTCCAATTTATGTTTGCTAATGACAGAAAGATTACTTTCATGCAATTTAATGTCGTTAAAATGTTTTTTGACACGAGTGCCTAAATGTCTTTTCGTTTGGCCAATATATGACGTATTACAATTTTTATAGTATAATTCATAAACGACTTCAGTCCTGCTATTAATAGACAATCTATCATTTCCACGTTTAATCAATGCATTAAGTTTTTTAGGTAAATTATAGACAACAATAAGACATTTATTTATTTATTTAAATATGAAAAAATAAAATTATAATATAAAAATAAGTAGTACATAATAACGCATTATATATTACGCATAATAATGCATAATATTCTGTATCTTCATTGATTCATGGTTTTCTTCTTTATATTTTTCATACACACTGAGTATTTTGATCAAATGATAACATGATACACGTTAAACTTTAATATCTTGTGCACGAGTCAGACGAGTCATGGCTGTATACATTGTGGCCGGTAATGGAAAGTAAAATATTGAGTCGGTAAGATAGTGAAAAAAATTTGTAAAATATTTGCAACTTATATGCAACTGATAGTAAAGGATTAATATTTGCAACTGATAGTAAAAGATTGATCTTATAACGGTTTAATTCAAGGTAAGCGAAGTTGAATGAATTTAAAACACACACATACTCTCTCTCATCATTCACTGTCCGGTCAAAAGCCAATCCAATTTGTGTGATAAGCCAAAGGCCCGTTAGGCGTCGATAAATCCATTTGAATTCTCGACGTTGCCCGACTTTCACCGTCGCCCGCGTGGAGATGGGGACGGCGCGTGAGCGTTATACACTCTTTCGAAAGTCTTAATGTTTTTAATTTTATTTTTTTCATTTTACATGCAGATACATAAAAAGATATAACACGTACAATTATAAAATTACAATTTATTTCAGTCATATTGTATACAAGTGAACGAACAAAATGCGGAACAAAATAATGCTACTGCTATTGCTAGTCCTCTTCTTCGTCTGACTGCAACGAGCCAAATGAGGCAACCTCTTCTCTTTCTAGATCCCTAGAAAAGGAAGGAGTAGATGGCGGAGTAGAGGGCGGAGAATACGAAGGTGATCTCGGCGGAGAGCCGAGAACAACATCCTCTTGTTCTTCCACCTCCTCATCCTCCACCTCCTCTTCCTCCTCCATCTCCTCCTCTTCGACCTCGTGTTCAAAATTCTCTTCTTCCATCATTTCATCCCATAGCCAATATGCCGGACATTTTTTTACTATTTTACCATCTGGATTCAATACCATGATGTTTTACCTTTTATTAGTATTAGGAGCCGAATACGTCCGGTATTCAATCTGTTGCGGTCTTATATACCGAGGCTGCCTCAATTCTCTTATGCGAAATGGTTTGTCCCTGCTACCATCTGTCGGCTCGCCTCGAACTGAATCGCCTTAGGGCTCGCACCGCCGTACGCGTAGCGCATGCATGACTTGGAGTGCAGTAGGCGCTGAATGTGTGGTAGATCGTAGCCGCCACAGTATAATATAGTTATAATAATATCTTATAATAGATAATATGTGTATATACATACACATATATATATATATATATATATACAGGGTCTACCAAAAGTGTGGAAACCCCTAAATATCTCGGAAAATATACGTTTTACAGAAAAGTGTTTCCAACAAAAGTTGTAGGGTTTAAGAAGATCTATATACTGATTCTATCAGTTTGACCTTGGATGGCGTCGTCAAGGTCAGGTCAAGGTCACATTGACTTTTTTAAATGACACCCCCTACATTTGATTGCATATTCTTATAGCTTAATTCAAGAGCTTTCCAAAACACTATAATAATGTTCATTTTTATTAAGTACTTTGCGAGTTATGAGGGTTGAAATAATTTCTTAATTTTACATAAACCATAAAATATCTAGTAAACCATTCATTTTTCGATTATCTTACCTTCATACTTTTATGTACAAATTAATGAGAGGAATCAATTGGTGTAAAGAAAACACATAGTTGTTTCTAAGAAAAAATATGTAATTTGCAATTAACAATTCCATATTTTTTCTTAAAAACAACTGTATGTTTTCTTTATACCAATTGATTCCTTTCATTATTTTGTACATAAAAGTATGAAGGTAAGATAATCGAAAAATGAATGGTTTACTAGATATTTTATGGTTTATGTAAAATTAAGAAATTATTTCAACCCTCATAACTCGCAAAGTACTTAATAAAAATGAACATTATTATAGTGTTTTGGAAAGCTCTTGAATTAAGCTATAAGAATATGCAATCAAATGTAGGGGGTGTCATTTAAAAAAGTCAATGTGACCTTGACCTGACCTTGACGACGCCATCCAAGGTCAAACTGATAGAATCAGTATATAGATCTTCTTAAACCCTACAACTTTTGTTGGAAACACTTTTCTGTAAAACGTATATTTTCCGAGATATTTAGGGGTTTCCACACTTTTGGTAGACCCTGTATATATATATATTGTGATGTTGCAGTCCTGTCGCGCGTCCATCCGCCCCGATAAGTTTAACGGGCCGAGCGGCCGCGCCAGAATCTGCATCGAGAGAATATTATCGAGCTTCCCGGAGAGACGAACGATATTATTATGTTTTTCGCGTTTATTAATTTTATTTGTCATTTCTTTTGTATCGAGCGAATTTCGGGCAACCCGCCGGAGAAGATCAGGAGGGCTAGGAGCGCATCGAGGGATCTTACGTCACGGCTGACGACACGGCGCTTCTCGACAGCCAGCGAGGGACGAAATAGCGCCTGAAAGGTCGAGTGACCAGACGCCAAAGAGGCAACATCACCCCTTTTCCAGAAGGCAGAGCAAGGGACGGATCGGCGCTATCTCCCCCGCAGAGGCGAGAACAACATCTGAGCCTCCACCGGGCCATTGAAAATGGGCCCAGCGAAATTTTAATTCGAGGCCGTTGTGCGCCAGGCGCCGAAATATCTCGCATTTCGCGAGGCGCCAGGATCTCTCGCGTGCCGCGATATGATTGGCCGCGGAGCTGCGCACCCCTCTACGCGGTCATTGACGCCGCTATCGATCCGGGATGGAAAGATGATTCTGGTGCGGGCGCTCGATAACAGTAGTCGCAATTTGTCGGTTGTCGTCTTGTGAAAGTTTGTGAGAGAATCGCCGTTGTCGAGATATCCGCCGAGGACGAAGCCGAGGACCATCCCCAGCGCTAGGAGAAGTATCGATGAGGTTGCCCATCTTTTTATTGTGAGCCACATACGCGATTTGATCCGCCGGCCGGCCGTTCTGCCGCCGTCGCCATTTTCGTGTTTCGCGACCGTTCAGGTTCAGGATCGAGCCATCGAGATTTTGGTGAATTTTCGGGCGATCGAAGGCAAGCGACCGAGGAAGAGCGGACCATCGTATTGTAGGCATTAATTGATAAGGTAACGTTCTCTCTCCGGGTCTCGGGGTATTCATTATGCGTAGCTATCGACCGCCAAATATCGACCGCATGCGCGAAGGATCGCGAAAAACGTACGCCGCCCGTGTCGTCGTGTTGTGTCGTTGCCGCGTGAAATATTCCCGTAAATTATCTCAGTGATTTTTGTGTCTGATTTCGTGGATGTCGTCGTCGATTGTTAAGTATGCATGTGGGCGTTTATTGTATTTTATCGTATGGTGTGCGTTAGAGTATTTGCGTCTTTGTCGCGCTTATTACGCCGTCGAATAGAGCGTAATAAATGGTAATAGGGTATTTGCGTCTTTGTCGCGCTTATTACGCCGTCGAATAGAGCGTAATAAATGATAATTTGTGTCTGTCGAATTTGTCGCGGTGCGAAATAATCGCCAAAGTCCGACCGAGAGTAAAATCTGAATTCTGCTTGCGCGGAAGAAAGAGGCGAAACGCCGGCAGAGAAAAATCTCCGGCCGCCGTCGACTATCGAATATCGAAAATATCGTTCGCCTGTCGCATACAAGATCCGTCTTCGCAAAACTATTAATTATTTCCGATCTCTGGTTAATTAGGCTGTTGAGCTATTAAGTTGTCGTTTAAACTTGCGAATTGGGAAATTGTGAAGAAAAGTCAGTAGCGAACGAAATCGTCGATTTGGTTGTCGAAATTACGATACCTTTTGAGTGAATATTATCCGCGAATATTTTCATGCCATAAATCCTTTGTCTTTCGAGAAATATCATTCAGTCCCGCAAACTCCGGCCATAAAAACGGGCTCGGAAAAACAACAGGAATGTGTTAGCGCTCTCGTTTTCGGTAGTCCATTTCAAGCGAACATTTGCTTTGAATAACGTCTTATTATTCGTGCCAAGATTAATTTGATTGTGCATTTCGCTTTCGTATTTTCTTGAATTTATTGTGAACCGTTGTTTTCAAACTGATCTGTTATTCAAGTTTATTTTTATATTTTTTTTTATATTATTCCTCTATTAATAAATTTGTTATATTTCTTTGTTAA
The DNA here is from genome assembly GCF_003227725.1 of Camponotus floridanus. NCBI lineage: Eukaryota > Metazoa > Arthropoda > Insecta > Hymenoptera > Formicidae > Camponotus > Camponotus floridanus. The sequence goes on from NW_020229849.1 coordinate 116,622, forward strand.
AATCGCGTAATTTATTTGAGTGTTAGTTTCTCGTGGTTGTCGATACCCGTTTTGTGTCTGTCGCATTTTGAATTAATGAAGTCTCGCATAATCTCAATTGACTTTCTTCCAAAACCCCTCCCCTCTACCGTTAGGCGAGCTAGTCGGCCCGTGGCGAAGCAGGCTATTATTTTTCGCGTTCTTTGGAGTTTCGTGGAAAAACTGATGCATGAAAGACCGCATCTGGTGCCCAACTTATCGAGATATCGAAACGGCCTCCGCTCCGCTGCGGCTCGCGCAAGAACGCCCTCCATCCCGGTTTCTCCGAGCGGGAGTACATTAATTTCGCTATTTTTTTTGACGGCGTTTTCGCTCCCCCGCGCATGCTCCTCCCCAACATCTCGAGGAGTGTGTCGATTAATTTGAATTGAAGAAACATCGCAATATATATATATATATATATATATATATATATATATATAGACGAGAAAATTAGGAAGAAGAAACAGGGTGGCGTCAGGCGCAAATACGGCCCTGAAGACTGCAGGAATCATTAAAATCAGCGACGATCCTGAGGGTTGCGAAAGCGCCACAAGTGGCCTACTTACGCATTAATTTGCCGGCATTTCGGGCCTTCCGCTCGTCCCTGTTCGGCGGACCAGCGTAGGGGACGACGGCCCAGAATAATCGATTGTCTGAGTGGATGCCGAGAGAGCCGAAAGTCGCAAGGATTCATCGGTGAGACGAGCGTCGACCTCCTCAGGCCGTTTTATCGTTGTATAGCAGGTAGAATTAGCCCGAACAAAGTCAGTGCCGAATTGCTGCCGTTGAAAAATTCCTTACGCGAGAAGTGCGTAGTAGAATGCGACGGTCGGCCGACATACTTTGTTTGAGCTACAATAATATTAAGTGCCCTCTCTCCCGGTTAAGCGCCGACAATCAAATTTGCCTTTTCTTCTTGCGATTATTGTTGCTTGTAAAATTTTGTGTAAAGTAGCTTGTGATACGACGAACTCACACACAAAGGCGATCGCGATATTTGATAGTCGGCAGATACGTTGCGGCATCGACTCGCGTATCTCTGCGACGTGAATTGTTCGATTCGTAATTATAGTTTATTATTCGCGTTTTTGATATTTTATTACCACTAATTGTTCACGCTCATGTTCGATCGTTTATCTTGTGTAATTGCTTATTCGCTCAATTCTTCCGTTATTGTCGCAATTCTGTATTTGTCTGATCGATTCACGCTAATAATCGATTCTATTAATATCGTGTTTGGCGAATTTAACTACCGTCATTATTTAATATTTTTGGCTTATAACAAACGGATGTCATTACTAGAAGCATCATCGCGGTATTTATTATTAATAATTCAAGCGGAATTTGTAGCTGCCGAGATCCTGTGATGTCTCGTTTAGCGCAATATTCCAAGACTTTCTTACGCTGCTTTTTCCATCGCGTGACACGTGATACCGCGGTGATCGCGCTCGAATGCCGGCCCGTCGCTGCCGGAAAAATTTGCTATAATCGATTGTACAACATCTTGCAATATCTACGTGAATCTGTCTCATGTTGAACTTTATCTGTTTGTTAAATATATTCATTTTTATTATTCTAATATTCTGTCTTATTTGCAGCCCTCTTGTATTCTCGATCCTTCCTTGTTAATTAGTAAAACGGACCGCTCCCTCTGCCATTTTCGAGACGGGGCTAGCCGAGCGTCCGTCGCGATTAATTGAGTAGCGTTTTCCGTGCGTATTATATCGAGATATCAAATTACTGTTTTGAAGTGGTGCGAATTACCGCACCTGGCACCCAAAAAACTTTTGGAGATAAAATTGAGTAGAAATCGCGCCGAAGGAGTGCCGTGGGCCAACAACACCGGCCAGATCTCATTATCAGCCCTAATTAATAAAATCTACGGTCACAATATATATATATAGTATATATATACATATATATATATATATTATATATTGTGACGTGGCCGTCACGCCGCGTACATCCGCCCCGGCAATCTTGACGGGGCGCGGGCCGAGTGGCCGCGTCAAGGGTCAAGAGAGAGAGAGAACTATCGCGCTCCCCGGAGAGACGAGTGACTCCGTGTTGTATTGCGTATATTATTAATTTTTTTCTACTATCTTTTTACTTTGTATCGAGTCGAGTCTGAGGCGTCCCACCACCGAACACCGAAGACCTGGGGAGAACGGCATCACCTCCCCACGACAGCGAAGAACGACAGCCAAAGGACATTCCTGAGAGCGGAGGATCCTGTCCCGGAAAGCCCGGCATCGTGGGTCCGGACAGGGGAAGGCAGCATAGCCTCCCCTCGACAGCCGGGAATGACAGCCGCTGCGATAGCCATCCTTCTGGAGAGGATGCGTCCGGGAAGGACCTCACCCGGGCCATATAAGGGCCCGCAGCGACATTCAAGTTTGGCGCTATTTCGCGCGGGGCGCGATAATGCGTCGCGTGGCGCCAGGACCTCGCGCGTGTCGGCCGCTAATTGGCCGGGGGTCCGCGCATCCCCCTGCGCGGCCAACGACCCCGCTATCGACCCTGGATCGAGAGATCCAGGGCTCACTTTGTCGCAGCCGCTCGCCTAAGCCAGTCGCGAATTACTTTTGTGTGCGCTTGTGAGACGAAACGAAACTTGGAGGACGAGACCGAGGATCATCCCCGCAGCCGGGAGAAGACTTCATCGGTGAGGTTGCCCACAAATTATTGTACTCTGCGAGCGTGATCGTGTCCGCTCGCCGGCCGTTCTGTCGCCGTCGCCATTACGGCTTATCGCGACCGCTCGAGCCTTCTGCCGAGTCGGTCGATTTTGTGTATTTCGGGCGACCGGAGACAAGCGACCGAGGAAGCGCGGACACTGGCGACGGAAGTGCGTATCGTAGGGTAATTCTCGTCTCTCTCCGGATATCAGGGTACGTAATACGCGTAGCATCCGACCATCGGGTATCGACCGCGTGCGTCGTAAATCGCGAGAAATGCGTAGTTCGTACGGGCTGTCGTCTGGTTGTCGAAGCCGCGTCTCGCACCTCTGAAATATGTCTCAGAGCGAGTCTGTGGAACGTCCTTGGTCGTGAGTAATGGGTCTTCGTGTCGTATCATGGTCGTTCGTGAATATTGCGTGGAAAGACGTATTATTGTCGCGTCCATTGTGTGCGTGTGAGTTGTTCGTCTCGAAAAGAGAAACGTAATTCCTAGAAATTGTCGCGGTGTGCGAGTATCGCACGATTCTAAGTATCGATATCGGAGGTCAGGAAACTCCTGGCGGATTTTGCGGCTATCGAAGGAGGCGCGATGCGGGACTGTCGCCCGGCCTTCCTTATTTCCTTGAGACGAGAAGATAATTAATTCTCACGTTGTCGAAGGTATCGGGGGTGTGACACGACATTGTCGCATCGCCCCGATTGCCAGAAATATTTAAGTTGCGAGCGTCGCAGAAAAAGGCGGAAAAATCTCCGACCGCCGCCGGCTATCGAACTTCGCCGGTATTGTCCGCCAATCGTAGGCGAGATCTCTCCTCGCGGAATTAATATCTTGTCGCTTATTGCGTAGCTGATCGGCTATCTTATTTCGGGGTTGTCGACTTCGAGTACGCTCGGAGGAAATTGCGAGATACGCAGCTAATTAGTAAGATCTCCGCGAGGCTGTCGAAGCTGTGAATTATAGGCTGGTATGATCGCTCTCTCTCTCTCTCGCGTATGATACGACCGTTATCGAGGATTCGAATTATCAAGGTTCCGTAAAGAAATTATTGTTCTCAGGAGCTTCGACTTCCGGAAGCTTCCGTAATAGACGCTCTTTGGTAGACCGCCTTAGAATATCGCGCGTTTTTCAAGCGTTTCGGGAATTATTGTCAGTTCATGTCTAGTACGTTATCTCTGTTTCCAGTCTGTATCGATTTTTACTTCTTTTTGTTAATCACTTATCTTATTATTTTCTCTCTTAATAAATCTGTTATTTATTTTTACTAAATCTCGCGTTCTTTATTTGACTGGCAATCGTCCGTATTTTCTGTGTCCGTCTTTGTCTGTTAATTTAATAAGCTCGCTCAATCAATTCACTTTTTCTTTCCAACCCCGCCCCTCTACCGTTAGGCGAGCTAGCCAGCCCGTGGCGAAGCGGGCTGTCGTATTCTTTCGCGCTTTTCGAAGAATTCGTGAAAACTGGTACGTGAGAGACCGTACCTGGCGCCCAGTTCTGAGGTAACGAGACGGCCTTCGCTCCGCCGCGGCTCGCGCGCGGACACCCTCCATCCCTGTCCCGCCGATCGCGAGTACATAAAACCCTTGTGTTTTTGACGGCGCTTCCGCTCCCCCGCGAGAATCAAAATTAGAATTGAAAAAGCGTCGCAATATATATATATATATATATATATATATATATATTTATTATATATATTTATATATATAATTAAACATATAGGGAATATTTCTTCATAACTGTATTTGTTAGACACAAAGCAGGCAAATGTAATAAATGTCTATATAATTATAATTATGGTTGCGCAGTCAAATATGTAAATTTCTACACATACACACACACACACACACACACACACACTATATACACGGTGGGCCATTTTAATCGATGCACTCGAATATCTCGAAAACAGCACTCTTCAGAAAGAAATGTTTCAAACAAAAATTGTAGGGTGTGAAGGGAGACATAAGATGGTGTCATTGGTTTGACCTTGGATAGTCGTTTGAAGATCACGTGACGGTCACCTTTAATTTCTTAAATAGAAACCCCCATTTTTCAATGCATATTCTTGTAGCTTATCTCGAGAGCTTTCCAAAACACTACAGACAAATGTTTTTTCATTAAGTACTTTTTGAGTTATAAGGCTTCAAAGTTTGCAGTACTTCGATATAAAATGCAAAATATCTCGTAAAATATTTAATTTTCGGTAGTCTTACCCTAATACTTTTATGCACAGGATAATGAGACAAAACTATTGGTGCAAAGAAAACGTATGATTGTTTATAATAAAAAATGTGTAATTTGCAATGCACTTTTTGTTATATATATTATATTATATATTAAGTCTTCCCCAGACACGAAGAAAGAAAAGAAAAGATATTGGTCGAAACAGTAGAAAAGCGATACGCACATTGTGCTATCGAAAAAAAAAATCAATGGAAACTTCTATATCAACAGATAATGCACAGACATTAGAAGCAACGAGAAAGCAATTGCACAGTAAATAACAAAAAATAATAAATTTTGCTGTAGTAAATAATCAACACATTTCCAAAATATAATTAATACGTCATCCAATAATCAAACATTACAGGCTAATATATTACCGATCTCTCAAGAAATTTAAGAATCTGATATTGATATGCATAGAAATAAATTATTACAACAATTTTATTCAACTATATGGTCCTTTGCAGGTATCGCTTGTAATATTTGTAAAAAAATCATATTATAAAAAACAGTTATGTGTTACAAAAATGTTTGTTACAATAGCAGATATTTTTCCTAGTGTGCTATTAAATGAAATAATTACATGTTTCCGTTGTGCCAATTTAATAAAAAAAGTTCCAACACAAGCATGATAGTAATGTTATGTTTTTCAGAAGAAATTCCAGATGTTACACGAAATTCAATTAATATGGAACAAAGACTTATTAAGTATCATTTCAGTTATAAAAATTATTAAATTAGGTGGAGGATCAGGTTAATCAGATGGACGATTTGGTCAATCAGGTTTTCAAGGACAAGCTTTATTCCCACAAGAAGAAATTACCATTATCAATTGCAAGAACAGGCATAATTATTGTATATAAACAACTGGAGAATGTTGAACGATGCCGACAATTCCAAATAAACGTGCAAAATTTATCAATTGCTTTATTATGGTTGGAAGAAAATAATCCTTTATATCGAAATATTAATATTAATCTTGATGTTACAAATTTTGACATTTCACAAATATGTCAAGTAATTGTAACACAGGGTAATGACATGAATATTGATGTAAATAATTATGTTCCATCCGAAGTGCAAACCTCAAATCAAAGACAGATTTAATCGAAATTTCTGGGAATAAAGCAATAATCAGAGGTTCTATACATCAACATTATGATATGCTTTCTGATATTACTAGAGGGAAACAATGCACTGCATCCGACATCTTTCTACACACATCCCCTATCTTTCTCTGGACTAATCAGTATACTATAACTGCTATCCTCATATGCATTATAATGAACAAAGTCAAATAGATGATAGGAATATTGAGAGTGCAGTAAATTTAAATTTAAATATTCATAAGAATATTGAGAATGCTGCAGATTTAAATTTAAATATTGAAAACAGCAATAATGATATTGTCATTACGTCTTCAGTTTTATAGCCAATTGATGAAATTATACCTGATGTTCAATCTGTTTTTGAAAAAGAAGTAGAAGATGCTCCGTTATACACATTGTGGCGAAAAACTACAGAACCTATACAGATGCATATTGAACTTCGAGCTGAATAATTAGCTTGGTTTTGCTTTTTCCGAAAAGACGGGGAATGGACTTCATGAACCATCACGACAATATACTATATAACGCCATTAGATTATTGTCAAGTACGTATTATATGTCAGGATTCCAAATTTCGACGAAATGATTACTTATTTTATTCGTTATGGAATATTATCGAACTCGGCCAAATGTTTGCGTTTGTCTTAGATAGATTAAGGCAAGGAAATACTATTCCTGAAAGTCTTGTACAAAATTTGCGTATTAATATGAGAGCTTTACGTGGCTCTTATTGACAAACAGCATGTAGTGGTTTAATTGCTATGGTTCGTAATTTTCAGCCCACTACAATGGTTTTTAACATTAAGTTGCAACGATCTTAATTGACAAGACATATTGAAAGCATGTCTTATTGCACCTGGAAGAAAAGGGAAAAATATAAATAACTTGCAATTTGATAAAAAATAACGATTAATTGTTGAGGATCTGGTAGCATTATCTCGTCATTTTATGGTTCGTGTTCATGCTATCGTGTATTGTAAAATGATGAGACTTTGTTAGGTGGAAAATTAATAGATTTCTGGTAGAGAGTAGAAGAGATATTTCTATTTCAAAATAGAGATAGTCCACACTAACATATGCTATGTTGGAATGAAGGAATTCCATCATTCGAGGGTCCAGATGGTATTGCTCTTATTGATAAGATTATGTCGTGCACATCTCCTACAAGAGATAACGAATTAGATGCACTCATAGCACGGGTTCAAGTGCATAAACATACTAGTACGTGTTATGAAGATAGACAACACGGACAATATCGATTTGGTTTTCCTAGAAAAATTAGTGATATAACAATGTTGCTTGGACCAGATGAAGCTATTTGTAATAATGGACGTTTTTGTATATTAAAGCGCAACTCTACAGATATTTATATCATTAATTATAATCCTATACTCCTTAAATTATGGGGTGGTAATATTTGCAATCTTGTGGAAGTGTTACGGGTATAGTATTATATAGCTAAATATGCAGCTTAACATGAATATCACAATGTTGGTCAAGCAATAAAAATACAATTATAATATATAAAGTGCAGAGGTATGATGGAGACATAGGAAAGCAATCATTCAATATATCAATGACTATACTTCGACATAGGCAGGTGTCTACTTGTGAATGTGCATTTCGTTTATGTCATTTAAAATTACGTGATAGTTCACGAAAAGTTGTTTTTGTAAACCTTTGTTATCCGCCGTGCTAGTTGTCCTAAATATTCAGAACGGAAACGTTTACATAGTTCATTACGCAAGTTTTGACAATATCACATCCGCTTGTTCAGATTAACGTCTATCTTGTCCAAATCAGATACATTACTCCGAAGAGTTTCTCGTAGAAACATCATTGGCGTTAACCCCATGTTTGTAATTGTGTTGAATCCTCTACCAAGTAGGACAACGGATAAGAGTTAATGACAGCCTCGATGTCGCATAAAATAGTATTCATCTCTTCATAGGATAGACACGCTCTCTTCAATGTCCGTTTCAACAGGTCTTTTACTATTCTTACCAGACGTTCCCACCATCCTCTCCACCAAGCTGCTGAAGGAGGATTGCGACGCCAGTCTATTTTTTGACTTGTGCTGAATTGTTGAATTTCTTTCCAATTAATCTTTTTAAGTAGATTACGTGCTCTTATGAAATTTGTCCCATTGTCTGTGTAAATTACGGAAGATTTTCCTCGTCGTGCAATAAATCTGCGTAAAACTTGCAGAAAAGCTTCAATAGAAAGAGACGTCGTGAGTTCCAAATGGATCGCTCTATAAATAGCGCAAGTAAATAGACAAATCCAAGCCTTTTGTGCTTTTTTAAGAAACAAAAGCCCGATATAATCGATCCCTGTGACTTCAAAAATATTTACTTCCGTAACACGCTCATGTGCTAAACAACCGAGACTAGCATCTGCTTTTTGGACTTTGTATCTTTTGCATGTCCAACAATCATTTATCGTACTGCTGTTCTGTAGGTGAGAATTCAAAATGTTTCTAGCAAATCATTCATTACAACCTGGATTCCCGCGTGATGAAGTTGTTGATGTCTGTACTGGATTAACATTTTAGTTAAAGGATGTTTAGGATCTAACACAATGGGACATTAAAAGTTATACTCATCATCACGATTAATTACTGGACTTTAGACGTATTAATCCACAGTCATCCTTGAATGTATCTAAAGTATTGAATCGTGGTTCATTCTCGTTAAACGATTCTCCTTATGATAACTTTAAAACAAGCTCCGCATCGATGAATTTTTTTGTGGTCAATTCTCCTGAGATTCTTACAGCTTGCTGAGCTCGACAATTAACCATGAAACGTTGGATCCAAGCCATGGTTCTTACTATTCTTAGATATCTAGATTGTCCTTTCATGTATCATCCTATTTCTTCTTGTGTGATGGATATAAGTATTTCGACTTCTATATTATTATTAGAAATCTTTTTTTTTCGGTACGCTGATTTCTTAATCTCGCTGTTTTCCTCTTTGTTCTCAATGTCATCAGATGAGGGCCATTGATTCGCAGGAAATTTTAGCCAAGTTGAGCCTTTCCACCATAGAGATTCTACTAAGTGTTCAGCTTCACATCCTCTTGAAGGTAGATCAGCCAGTTTCATGGATCCCGGTACATTACGCCATTTATTAGGATCAGATAATGAACGTATCTCTCTTACTCGGTTCTCAACGAATGTGTTCCATAGCTTGTCTTTCCGTATCCACGACACAACTGTACTCGAATCAGACCAAAAGAAAACTTCTTCTTCGAAATCTCCAGCTTCTTTTATTGAGCGTAGTCTTACTCCTATAGTAGCAGCCAACAATTCCAGACGAGGTATCGTTATTCTTTCAATAGGTGATACTCTGGATCTTGCTTGAATAAGTTGTATATTGCGACATTTTATTCAATTAAAATTATTAATTTCGCAATACTCCTCAGGGTGTTAGGGAGGAGAGTGCGAAGGGGAGCGAAAACGTCGTCAAAAACACAGCGAATATAGTATACTCGCGCTCGAGGGAACAGGGATGGAGGGTGTTCGCGTGCGATGAAGCGAAAGCCGTCTCGACATCTCGAAGTTGGGCGCCAGATGCGGTCTTTCACGCATCAATTTTCGCTAAACGCCTCAGAACACGAAAAACGATAGCCTGCTTCGCCACGGGCCGACTAGTTCGCCTAACGGTAGAGGGGCAGGGTCTTGGAAAAAGTCAATTGATTATGCGAGACTTCGCTAATTTGACATTCGACAGACAAAACGAAAATCGACAATCACGAGAGACTAACACTCAAATAAATTACGCGAACTTAATAAAGACATATAACAAATTTATTAATAGGAAAATAATATAAAAATAAAATTAAATAACAAATCCGAGTAAAAACGAATATTCACAATAAATTCAAAGATATGAGAAAACGCAGTATATAATAGATCAAATCAATAGAGGTAGTAATAATAATAATTCAATCAAATCGAATATTCGCTCGAAATCGACAACCTAAGAGAGCGCATTTCTGTTATTTACCCGAGCCCGTTTTTATGGTCGGAATTCGCCAGACCGAACAATATTTCCCAAAATGTAACGGAATTTCGACATCTATATCGACGTCTTATCGTACCGGTCTTTTTCCTCGTAATTTCTCAACTCGCTATTCCAATTGATCAGTGTTCCGATTAGGGATTCCGTGCGCGCGCATGTGCGGCTCTGCACTTGCGCGACCGTGAGAGTACAATGTAATTTCAAAAATCGCGCATGCGCAGAACCGCATATGCGCGCGCACGGAATCCCTAATCGCAACACTGCAATTGATAGCAGAAGGGTTTGACAGCGTGACTAAAAATCGAGCGAGAATAATTACTGATTTTGCGAAAATAGATCTCGTCTGCGACCGGCGAGCGATACGGTCGATATTCGATAGCTGACGGAGGCCGGAGATTTTTCTCTCCCTGCGTTTCACCTCTTTTCTCAGCGCAACCAGCTCAAATTTCGATAACAGTTAAATTTTTCGGCGATTATCTCGCACCGCAACACATTCGACAAACGACAATCATTACAAAATACGCGCTACTCATTGACATAATGAGTGCGACAAAGACGCAAATACTTATAATACTCTTACACTTATAATACTAGACGCTCACACGCACACTTAATAATCGATTACACAAATGCAATTAGACACGAAAATCGCCCGTGGATCGTCTGCGAGGATGTTTTACGCGGCAACGACAGCGACACGACAACACGGGCGGCATACACGCTTTTCGCGATTTTTAGCGCACGCGGTCGATGTTCGGCGGTCGATAGCTACGCGTGTATAACATCCCGAAACCCGGAGAGAGACGAACGATACCCTATCAATTAATGCCTACGTTACGACTGCCCGCGATACCTCGATCGCTTGTCTCCGGTCGCCAGAAATCCACGAAAAATCGACAGCTCGGCATAAGGCCCGAGCGGCAGCAAAACACGAAAATGGCGACAGCGACCGAACGGACGGTCGGCGGACCGAATCGCGTACGTGGCTTACAAAAGATAGGCAACCTCACCGATATGTGTCCTCGAGCAGGGAGGTGCCGTTCTCTCCTTGATTCCGCCAACGACAACGACAAGCAATGCGACAACTATTACGACTTTTCAACTGATTGCGTCGAGCGCCCGCACCAGAATGAGTCCCTGGATCGGGAGATCCAGGGTCGATAGCTGCGTCAATGACCGCGTGCAGAAGTGCGCAGTTCCGCGGTAAATCGCGCCGCGACATGCGCGATATCCTTGCGCCTCGCGATACGCGAGGTATTCCTGCGTCCTGCGCGAAACGGTCTCGAATATTCAAATTCTGCTGTCGTGGACCCCGGTTTTCATAATCCGGTGGAGGCCCATCTAACGTCCTCCACCTCTGGAAGGTAATGCCGATCGGGCCTTCGTCCTCCTTTATACGACGAGGGGCGATGTTTACCCGTGGCGTCCCGGGGCTCTATTATTCGGGCGCTATTTCCTCCTCCACTCGCCGGCGGGGAGCGCCGTGTCGCAGGCCGTTTCATGAAATCCCTTGACGTTACCTTCGCCTTCCGGATGTTCTCCGGCGGGTTGCCCGATATTTTATTAATACAAAAAAATACAAAAAGTTAATAAAGGCGCAAAATACAATAAAACCGCTCGTCTCTCCGGGGAGTTCGATATTGTTCTCGCAATCTGGCTTCTGGCGCGGCCGCTCGGCCTGCGCCCCGTCAAAGTTGCCGGGGCAGATGGACGCGCGACAAGATGGCAACGTCATAATATATATGTTCTCTCGAGTTTCTGTCCTCGCAAAAACGGCAACTGCGTATGCATCTTAACTAGCATCTACGAACACATGAAAAGACAGTTTACATTGACGAAAAGCGTGTCGCGGAATATGTAGTTCCTTTAACTAGTGAAGCTGCTGCAATCAATTATCGAAATCAGCTCTAATATTTTCAGGTACTTCTTCGTTCTAACTGATTTTGTATGATCAAAGCTTCTGTAACAACAGCTTAGATTTTAAGGATATCGGAGGAGACAAACTAGTGGGATCAAATACTTTTTGAGCAGCAGATAGTATTTCTCTTTGTAATCTGTGACGTAGTGTAAAATTCCCACAATGTAGATGTCAACCTTAAAGTATCCTGTTCTTTATCTCAAAGCAATCCGAGTACGAAAGTCAATTTATATGTTTCTTCTTGAACCATGTATTCCCAGCCTCGCAAATCAAATTTGCCTTCTGCCATGATTTGTCTTGCAGTAACTTTAAATGCTACGGCCTCGCTGTGCGTATTAACACTGATTACGCAATTATCTACGTAGAAAGACTTCTTTAATTGTTAAATGACTTCTATTTCTGCCTCCGTTTGTCCTTGTTGTAGTGCTCTGTCTAAATGATATTCGATCATTGCTCCTAAGAAGAAAGGGCTGCTGGAGACTCCAAAAATTACTCGCCCATGTCTGTATACTTCTATTTCTTCTGGACGAGTCTTCTTCCATTAAAGAAACCGCAATACGTCTCTATCGTCAGGTGAAACACTTATTTGCAAAAAGCACTCCAAATGTCTGCAGTTATTCCTATCTTTCGTTGTCTAAAACGTAGTAGAATTCTGGGAATTTGTTCAATCAAATTAGGACCTGTTTCGAGATAATGATTCAGTGACGTTGGAGTTTTCCAAGAAGTGGATGCGTCAAATACAGGCCTTATTTTCGTAGTACTATTTTCTTTGATCACGCTTCTATGAGGTAAATAGTAGGCATTGTAGTTTACTTCATTCTCCGGAACCTTTTCAATAATGCCTTTGGACAACTATTCTTCAAAAATTTGTTGGTATGTATCATAAAGATTTTAAGCCTTAAGTCTTTTAGTAGTAGACTCAAGTCGTTTTATAGCCAATCTTTTATTTTCTACCAGTGGTAAGTAATTTTCCTTCCAAGGAAGAAGTATTTCATATCGACCTTCTTCATTCATCTTAATGGTATGCTGAAAATTCTCTTTAACTTTTGCTTAGTGTGCATCATCTGTCTTTTTCAAGCTAGGATCCATAATACCCAGCGTATCCAGCTTCCACAAGTCGACAATGTTTTTCTGACATGTAAACATAGATACGACCATGAGTGTTGCGTCTTCCTTTTGCTGCGGTGAGTTGTCCACATTTCCAATTAAAGTCCATCCGAGTAACGTTTCTAGTGCTACGACTCCACATTTAAGCTCTTTTCGTTTGCCTGTTAATAACTTTCCTGCGATATCCGCATGAATTAACTCAACAATATGTTCATCTTTTGTGTCGACATCAGTGAGTTGTATTCCTTCTAGTTGCACTTCCTGTAGCCTCGGCTTATAGAAGGAATTTTCTCGCATATTTTTCTCTGACTTAATGCTACAAGGATATAAGAATAAGATCCGTCGATGTTGCTTATGCTAACTCGGTATTCTAGTAATGGACTTTAAGAATCTCCAAATAACATATGTACCATATGCTATTCGCCAATGACCTCAAATCCTATTTTCTCAGCATAATAGTCAAGAACATATGATCTATGTGAACCGTTATCAAAAATAGCTCTGACTATTTGTTCCTTACCTTAATTAAACAATTTCACACAAAGCGTCTGTAAAAATACTTCACTGGTAAGTGAAAAATTAGCAAGCGTAGATTGTTCTTTTATCTTGGAAAGTTCTTCTTCTTGATTAGCTTTTACAGAAGCATTTGATGCATTTGTATTACGATACAAAAGCAAAACATGCCTTTTACCGCACCATGCGCATTTGCCTTTATATCTGCAATATTTATGACTGTGTCCCGTCTTTGCACAATAAAAACAAGCATTTTTAATTTTAACGATTTTGCATCTATCTTCATAGGACATCTTTTTAGCCTTTTCGAACGATGCACTTTCATGATCTAGATCACAAAATATACAAGAGTGTCTTGTCTTGTTTGGTTGCGAGAAGAATCGCAGCAGTAGCAATATCTTTCTGTTCATTCTTCACTTTCTTCTTGAATTTATCCTGATTAGTTGTAGCCTCAATGTTTAATCCAAAACCACTTATTGCCATAGCGATTCTTTCTTCGCTCATTACTAACGTCTGCAAAAATGACATTGGTTCATCTAGGCATTGCTTCGATGTAGAAGAATTAATCGCTTTCGTATTTCTCTGCCATACATGTAAGAGATTTTCTGGTAACGACAATTCAACCAAAGGATCGCAGCACACATATCTGTTGTGACTCCTAGCGACTCTAAAGCTCGTAATTGTGTCTCGAGTTTATCATAAATGCTCGATAAGAGAACATGACCACTTGTTTTTATTGACTGAGTTAATATTAACTTGAGCATCTCTCGGACGTATACCTCGACAAGTAGATCCTCTTTATAAAAACGTGATTTCAAGCTGGTAATAGCCTTATCGTAATTCGCCGTTTCGGCGGAAAACTGTTGACTAATATGCTCGCCTTGGAATCTTTCACCATTGCTTGTATCAGGTACTGAAATTTATCTTCTTTGGTTATATCCGGATCCTCATGAATGTGTTTGAACAAGTTCCTAAATTGCAACCACTCTTTGAGATCTCCACTATATTTTGGCAATTGTATTTTTGGCAGTTTGATCGTACGCGCATTGTCACTAGGAACATGTGCTACTTGTCCCGCGTCCTGTGAAGAAAACATTGCTTGAATCGGATTAGTCGCATTACTTATTGCAATTTTCGCTCGCTGATATTTCGTTCTGTATTCATCCGCAGCATCAGATTCTTGCATGAGGTCTTCTTCGCTATAATCGTTATCGATCTTAACCTCAAAAATCTTGCGATCAATTTCCTCGAGCTGGTCCGCTTTCTCCTTTACTATCTCGAAATATACTTGTAATTTCGCAATGTTCGGACTTCCACTTACCAACTCAGTATTCAATGAGCCTAGATTGCGGGTAAATGCCGCACGTGTAATAATACGGGATCTTTTCATCTTATCCATCGTGTCACCTTTTATTTCTCTCAAGAATATGTCACAAATGCTTTTCCAGTTCTGTCACGATCACCACTTAATGTAACATATATATATAAGACTATCTTGAGAATAAGAGACACATCGATAATTATATTAGAAGTACTTTATTGCACGGTACTGTTACACGGTTTGGGTGTAGTTCCGAAAAGGTCAAACCCCCGATTTTGCTGTTATCACGTATACTTACGTATTTTGATGCGCTGATTACGAAAATGATAGTTAAAGTTACCGACTATTTCATTTTTATGGTGGAAACCATAAAAAATCGTTAAAAATGACGTTTTTTGATTTTATTTTATCAAATACTGAAAATTTAAAAAAATGTTTCAAACAAAAGTTGTAGATCTCTTCGAAATATGCATTTTATGTGCTATTCATTTTTACCATACAAGTGATAGTTCTCTAGAAAATCAAACTTAAAGATATATCTCATCACACTACGATATGCTGTGTACGATAAGTTAACTTTCCTTTGGCATTACCCAGAGCTAACGACGTGGACGTAGAAAGTTTTTGTAGCTCCTTGTTTTTGTTTTTTTGTTTTTTTCTTGTTTCTTTTAATTTTTTTTTGCTTTTAATTTATTTTTTTTTACTTAAAAACTAATGTTAGATGCTATTGTAACTGCTTTCATATATATATGTATATATTTCTTTAATACGTTACATTTTTCCTGGATAACATTTTTTAATATCAATAATTAATTGTTTGAAAGGATCTTCATTCAATTTTCGAACACGGCGACGCCACAAAAATTCGCATAAATGTTGTGCAATATTCTCCTGATGAGCACCACGAGATAAATGTCGACGCATCCAGCGCCAGGAAGACTCAATATTCTGAGTATGAGCATTAGTTTCAGGGTCTACAAAATTCTCAGAATGATTTACCGTTTTATGAACATATCCGTGCTTATCCAAATTGATATAACCTTTCCAGCAATCTGTATGAATCTCTGTTCCAGGTGCCACATGTTTTTTTATCAAAGCTAGAAGAGTATCTTTGTCCCTTTTGTTGTCTGGGCAAATTTCAAGCCGATAATTAGCAGGATGTCCACGATGAATCATTCCAAGAATCCATGACCCCTCAACAATACGTCCTCGTTCATATTTTCGACGACCAATCTTACATTCGTCAATTTCTACTACTTCACCAACACCTCCTAAAAGATCTGTATTTTCGAAGTGCTCATCAAGTGCAGCCATGCAGACTTCTCGACAAAAAGAAAATCTATCAGCCACAGTTTCACGAGATATCTGTTGCCTATCACAAATGCTGCTTTCTCGAATTGTTTGCTCAAACGTCATATTGACCGAAAAACAATACGTTATAAAGATACATGCTGCAGGAGAAATATGGCATCTCTCAAACCATGTATTTTCAGCAACAGTTGCAATATGTCGATATTTTCCTTTTTTCATACAAAGAAATTGTCCACAAACATGCTGTGATTCTTGTAAAACCATATATTTTTTATGAGTTTTACAAAATTTTTGCGTCGGAATCAAACCAATATCTCTAAGCCATTGGAGAGTTGAGGAACGATTTTGAAGAATAGACGCCAATGAGAAAAAATTATACGTTCTGTCCATTTTTTTATGATAAACAAAACAGAAATAAACTTTTAAACAACCAGTGTTAAGAATGGTAAAGCTCATTTATCTATAATAAATATTAAAAAACCTTAAAAGGCAGGCTAAAGCAAATCAGAACTTAAAGATTTTGAACAAAAAAAATAGAAAAACAACTACTGCAATTGTCACAAAATTTATCTGAAACCAAATGCTGCTTTGCTGTAAAGCTCTATATACACTCTGACTTAGTGAGAAGAGTAGAAAGATATACAATATACTGGAACTTTTGGCGTGTGAACTGTTCGAGACTGTCCGCAGTTTCGGCCGATTTTTGATCTTCCGCACTTGTTAGTTAATATACTATAGTGTTCAAATACATGTTTCCTAATCGCGGAGCCCGCCCCTCGGAGCGGGGTCGGGCGGCACTGTCGGTAGCGTAGCCCAATGTCTATCGCCTAAGGTAGTTATTTTTTAGCGGGCCGCAGGCCGGTGCGGCGAGCGAAGCGAGCCGTATCATTTCTTTTTAGAGTGTTTAGGCGGGACCGTGGTCAATCGGGACCGTGGTCAATCGGGACCGTGGTGAATAACAGTAAAAATGAATAGCACATAAAATGTATATTTTAAAAAGATCTACAACTTTTCTTTGAAACTGTTTTTTTTTTAATTTTCAGTATATTGATAAAATAAAATCAAAAAACGTCATTTTTTAACGATTTCTTTTTTTATGGTTTTTACCATGAAAATGAAGTAGTCGGTAACTTTAACTATCATTTTCGTAATCAGCGCATCAAAATACGTAAGTATACGTGATGACAGCAAAATCGGGGGTTTGACCTTTTCGGAACTCCATCCCACGGTTTTTTCTCAGGATTTCTAATTGCTTGAAATCTTTGTCTGATATTCGCGACAAGAAGACAAAGGAACAATGGGCCCGTCCAAGGTCCCCGAATGGACTCGTACTCGCGCCCCGTTAGTGTCAGTCAATTCACGAGAGAGGGCTGTGCTATCTCTACTTGATATTATTTTTATCAGCAATGGCTACATTAATAACTTATATGCAAATATATTTAATCACTATTGTTTACGTCCGGAAAATTCGGACGATCTCAGTTTAGCTCAATGTGTTGTTACGTATGAATATATATCACAATTGAATAATTATGAAGAAGATGGAGATGTAGAAGTTCATAATGAAGAAAATGATATAATTCCAACTAAGTATATCCGTTCACAAGATGATACGAGAATGAAACAACGTACATGGCCTGCAGTGTTAAAAACACAATATTATATTCAAATTAATAGTCACGAAACATTACATACTTTTATAGTTATTTAGTAGTTCATGTTCATTTCAGAAATGAAAAAGAATTACTTCAGGGATATGAATCGGCAGAACAAGCATTTAATGCAAAGCGTCATCTATTAAAACTTCTATGTAATCAATATAAAACAAATCCACAAACAAGCAAGTAAGGCCACCGATATTAAAGGTTGACAAAAAAAGATTTAATTGTAAACACGTGTTAAATTACAATCATGTTTAAAATTTCAAGATACAATAATTAGCGCAAACGTTTCAATCCTCTCCGGATCCTTTTCAATGCAATAAATAATAATATAAACTAATCCGTTGTATCACGCCCGTAAAAGTCACATCAAGATCGTCAATAACGTCTTTTTTAAAAAACTATATATCAATATGGTCATAACGCAAAAATACAAACATACAAAAATTGAAGATGTCAAAAATTTCGCACGAAAGAAGGCGACAAACAAAGGCACGCCGCACGCAACACGCAATAAAATATATTGTCGCAGGAAATAAAAATCTTATTAGAAAAACTCGCACGGGTTGCTAACGCAAGAACGTATCTCGACTCACCCATGATGACCGGAGTCGAGCAAGGCCGATCAAAAAACAAAAACGGCGCAAAAGATATTGTTACATAAGGAGCAGGCGATTAAATTTCCAAATCCAATCCAACTGTCTCCTGAAAATCCGTAATGCGTGACAATTTGTATAACCGGTGAAATGCTAACCCCTCCAAATCTGGAAAAAAATTTTTTTCCTTTTTAAACGAGCGGAGCAAAACGCCATCGCACACCACAATAAGCGCGACAATAAAAGTTGATGATAAAAAGAATGATGAAAAATATACAATTAATGCAAAATTTGATACGTACGAATAACGGAATAAAAGAATCGGAGAAATGAGCGCAAACATAAATGAGATAAACCGAGAAAATTCGAACAAGGAACAACAGACGATGTGTCCCCAGCAAAACAGTGTAACGTACTAAAAACATGTGAGCCGATATCGAAGGCGTCTAGAGAAAAGGAGTGAGAATGAGAAGGGAATGAGGAGGGGAAGGAAAGGAGCGGGGGGGGGGTTGTTAAGAAAACCAAGAGCGAAACGAACAGAGGCCCACATTTATTCGAGTGGGAAAGACTTAATGATTGGCAAATACGCTTTATCGAAATTAGCAGTGTCGCTCTGAACATTTAAACTGTTTTCTTGTCTCATAATGTGAATCATTTCAGAAATGCATCTACGTGAAAAGGAGGGTTCTATATCCAAGATTTTAACGTTCTCCCAATCGAACTCATGTCCGTCTAGCCTGTGTCGTGAAACCACCGACAAAGATTCTACAGGACGATTGATGTTAGACTTGTGTTCCTTCATTCTCGTGGAGAGTTGTCTGCTGGTCTGTCCTACATATGATGCAGAACACTGTTTACAGCAAATTTTGTAGACTACATCCGAATGATTCATAAGTGGCAAAGGGTATTTACCTGTCTTAATAAATCGATTTAATTTGTTGGAGACTACAAAGGCCAACGACCTGTTGAGATTCAAAGCGACACTCCTAAAAACGTCCGCGGCACCTACAATGTGTGGGATAACAAAAAAGGAGGAAGTGGAGGAAGAGGAGGAAGAAGCAGTGGGAGAAGGAGCTGGAAAACTATTGTGAATGAGAGATTTAATTCTTTTTTTGACAGTTGCAAAAATAAACTCAGAAGGATAACCATTGTCATGTAACATGCTGAAAATGAATTTGAAGTTCTTCTATGTAATCTCTATTAAAACCTCTACATAAGGGGCAAAATATTGAGCAATTCCAATTTATAGAATGAGAATTACAAGAAGTTATAACTCAAATTATTGCATTTGATGATGACAACACAAATACGCAGTCTATGGTAGAAAAAGAAGATCGTGTACATTATATAATGGATAAATATAATAATAATACCGACTTGGATTTACACGATCCAATGAAGCAGATCGCGTTATTTCTGCAGAAGAATTCGTGCAAAATGTTAGAAATATGAATATAAAATAATCTAATTTATTTAATGCAATTACTAATCATATTAAACAAGATATTCAAGGTCAAATTATTGAACCTTTACGATTGTTTATTACAGGAGGAGCAGGATGTGGAAAAACGTTTTTTTTTAAATGATGGAACAACAAATTAAGCGATGTTATACTCCTACTTTAGATCACTTGTTAAGGGGATCCTAAAATCGTATATATTACTGTTCAAATTTCATAATCATTGTTAAAAATCGCATAGCCAAAATCCACATTTTTCTATATTAAAACTCGAAAATTCAAAATTAACGGGCGTCGAGAAACTTCTCGAAATACCTATTTTCTACAAAAACTCAACCGGTCGAATTATCTCTTATTTTTTCAACGCCTAAGAAACGCTTATCACGCTCGTTGACAATAACATTGTCAACCGTCGACGAAATCTAAGCAATATACGGGCATGTGCGCCCATACGTCACAATCAGCTGATCGAAAAAGATCGTGCGCATGACAATTGTAAAAATCAACTCCTGACCTCATCGGCGGCCAATAATGCGCGCCGCCCTGAGGTCACCGCTAAAATATAAAATTAATTGGTCGACGTCGCAACGAGCCCAAAATTCCTCTCGCTATATAATGGGCACCGCGCGTAGACCCACCGAAGTCTTACGCTTTTCGGTACACTCGCTTTTGTAAAACCGCTCTCGTTAAACTGCCTTCTGTACAACCGCTCTCTTGTTAAACCGCTCACTTTAACCGCTCAGGTCGCTGCTCGTAAAGTTGTCGGATTAACTTCTCTGTAAATTATTGTACATATTAACTTTTCTTTAATAATTGTGTGGTGTGTCGAATAAAGAAAAAAAAACTTAGAAAATACAAAAAAATTTACGTGTCGTGTGAGATCATTTAGCTTTAGTACTTGTCTGTGCCAGTCCGTCCATCACGCTCTCAAATTTCTGCGTTGTCGCGGCAACCCGCAGTCGCTTCGCGAACATTCTAGTCCTTCGAGCCGGAGCTTTTTTCTCATCCGCAGCTTCGCGAGTGACTTTCCAGTGCTGTGCAGTGCAGCAAGTTCCTAAACAGACAAAGCAAATCAGTTATCATGAGTGCCGACCTGAAGGCTCTGTTGAAAGCTCAAGCCGACATCCACGGACGAATGTCTCCGTAGACAATCATCGCAAGATGGAGGTCAACAACATCACCCTCGGCGCCGTTCAAGCTTGTCTCATGATCTTCTATAATCTCTGGGCGAAATTCGAGGCTCAACACGAATTAATACGGGCAGCTCTGAAAGAAAAATATTTAGAGAGTGAGTACGCAAAGCCAATTTCATTGATACCGCAGAATATACTTACGTGTCCCAACGAAGCACGCTAACCGAATACGCTGACAAACTTAAAGCGGAGTCAGTTACTTCATCCAAATCTGAGCCGAATTCAGAGCATGCTCCAAAAACTACGTTGCCGCGCATTAAGCTCCAAACTTTTTTGGACGCGTACGGAGATTGGCCCGCGTTCCGTGATCTTTTTTTGTCGCTCATCGGCAACAACTCGTCAATCTCAGATGTCGAGAAACTTCATTCATCTTCGTTCCTGTCTCCAAGGACTTACGGAAAGATTAATTCGTTCGTTATCTATTACCGGAGATAATTACGAGCGAGCTTGGACCATCCTGAGCAAACACTATGAGAACAAGCGAGATCCGCTCCAAATTCGCCGCGTTTACTGCCCTACCAAAAATGAAGAGCGAAACCGCCGAAAAATTGAATCGCATATTTAACGCCATCACAAGTGCCGTGAATGCTCAGGAGAGCATTAAGAGGCCTATCGCCACCCACGGGATGGACCTTTGTAACCACTCCGTTATCAAACTCTTCGATTCGCGAACTCCGCTTGAATGGGAGACATCCACATGCGATTCTTTCGACCCGCCGGAACACGACGCCTTGATCTCGACTTCATCTCGAAGCGAATTCTCGCCTTGAACGCCGCAAAGCCGAAGGCAAACGCGAAGACGTCAAACGATCCTCCGCACTCCGCCAAATCACACTTCGCGAAGAACGGATCAGACTCCTTCAAGTGCGCCGTGTGTAAGGGAAGACACACTCTAATGCAATACTCGGAGTTCAAAGCCAAGCCCGCAAGCGAAAGGAAGTCCTTCGTCGAAACCAACAAGTTGTCAACAGTTGGCAAGAATTGCCTTGCGTTCCGAAGGTGGACGCATAACTGAGAGTGAGCTGGCCTCGTTGGATGGAGCAGATTGATAGGCATCGTGAAGCAAAGAGTGATGCCGTGACTTGCATGAAACGCACGTCTTGGTAGACTGACATTTTGCGATCAAGTGAGTGCCGAGGCAATTGAACAGTTTGTTCAATTGCCTCGGCACTCACTTGATGGCAAAATATCAGTCTACCAAGACGTGCGTTTCATGCAAGTCACGGCATCACTCTTTGCTTCACGATGCCTATCAATCTGCTCCATCCAACGAGGCCAGCTCACTCTCAGTTATGCGTCCACCTTCGGAACGCAAGGCGATTCTTCTCGCGACCACGGGCGTAACTATCGCCGATCATTTGGGGAGATCCCAAACCGTCCGAGTCTTGATCGATAAGGGTTCGGAAGTGTCCCTCATCGCGGCAGCCTTAGCACAGCGACTTCGACTACCAGGAACTCGTTCCTCATTGGCAATCGTCGGAATCGGAGGAGCCCGATCAGTAACCACCAGAGGAAGGATCTCGCTAAGCCTCTCGTCCGGAGCAACGGGTGCTACCCTTCCCGTCGTTGCGTACATTCTGCCGCGTCTCTCCACGTATTCTGGGCCGATTGTGCGAAGCAAAATCACCTGGTCGCATATCTGCGGACTCCCGCTGGCGGATCCTGAATATCTAAAACAGGATGGTAGAACTCCTGCTCGGTACCGACGTATGTTCCGTCATTCTCGAAGATGGACTCCGCAAGGGTCGTAAAGACGAACCCATCGCGCAAAAAACTGCTTTAGGATGGATCCTCTCAGGAGGATGTAGGACCGCATCATCGCACGCTCCACACAGCTCTCTTCAATGCTCTTTGGATCACGAGCTGAACGAGCTAGTTCAGCGATTCTGGGAGCAGGATAGGGAAACCTCCGCTCCTGTTACGCTTACGCTGAACGAAGAGAGGTGCGAGGAGATCTTCGTCCGCAGCCATAGTCGGACACCTTCTGGACGTAAGGCTACCGTTTTCCGGATCACCGCCATCTTCCCCTGAAACTCGTAAGCCGGCCGAAAGCTTGCTGTGCGCTTGCTGTCCGCCATGGAACGTCGCTGTTCCCAGGATGCTCAGTTCGGGAAGTTGTACCGCGCCTTCATGCAGGAGTATGAAAATCTGCAACACATGGAGGCAGTAACCATATCCACAACTCCAAGGAATACTGCATTGTGCTACTTATCGCACCATGGAGTGCTGCGGGAAGTCAGCACCATAACCAAACTCCGAGTCGTTTTCAATGGCTCCCAGCGCACCGAGTCGTTTTCAGTGGCTCCCAGTTCACTGAACCTCAACTGCTGGTTGATGTCAATCTCTTGCCAGTCCTCGCTGACGTACTTCTACGCTGACGCTGGCACCGCTACGTGATAGTTACGGACATCGAAAAGATGTATTGTCAGATCCTCGTTCACCCGAAGGACCGTGATCTACAACGCATTCTCTGGCGAAACAACACCACAAATCAAGTCCGCGAATACCGCTTGAAGACGGTGACATACGGGCTAGCGTGCGCGCCATTCTTGGCAAACCCTTCGCTAGCTCGCCAACGACGAGGGTTCTCGATACCCGCGTACTTCGCACTTCGGCGCGATACTTACGTGGACGACGTCGTGATCGGAGCAAACACCTTGTCGGAAGCCACCTCACTGCAGAGAGAACCACGCAGCCTGTGCATGGCGGGCGGGTTTCCTCTCAGAAAATGTGCTGCCAACCATGACGACATCCTGGCTGGAGTCCCGCGGGAGCACTGAAAATTTATTCTACTTTATTTAAAAATTTAAATTTTTTTCATAAAGATTAAATTTAAATTATTTTCATAAAGATATTATTATAAAGAAGATTAATTTTAAAAAATATAACAAAAATAATATTTAAATAAATTTGGAATTATTACTACATGATATTGAATATTTATAAAATTTTATATATATTTTTTCAATTCAATTACTGTTTTATTTCTTACATTCTGTAGTATTGTTAAAATTTTTAAAAAACATCTATTATATTATTTTATATTTATATATTATATAACAAAAAGTTAATATAATGGGTATTTAAAAAATGTCGCATACGTTCACCGCCATTCGATGAAGAATAAAAATTGAAGATAAAATATGTAATACTATTTTTTTATGTGATAAATAGTTTCATCGCATATTGTTATCAGGTAGTATGAAACTATAAGAGTAAACGAGTGGCGGAATCACAGCCTTCCGCGCTTCACGCGTTTCGCTATGCTTACTGTTGCAGTTCTGCGCTGATTGATTGATTACAATAATTACTTGCAATGAAACTATTTATTGCATCGAAAAATAGAATTATGCGTTTTTTCTTAGATTTTTAGTCTCTATCTAATGGAGCAAAGCGTATGCGGCACTTTTGAATATCTTGTATACAAATGATGTTTAAAAAATTACAATTTCTGAAACATTTTTTGCAGTCTGTTGTTTATTTTGTACTTTATAATAAGTTATACTAAGTTAAAATAATTTAAAATAAGTTATGTATTTTTTTGTAGCAGTTGTGTAGTAGTTTTAGTAGTTAGTGCCAGAGGCGATCTATTCGTGTGCTGGCAGCTTTTAAAAATATATTGTGATCCAGAAACGTGTTGCATGTGCATTGTGCAAAAAATCCAGAGGCGATCTATTCGTGTGCTGGTAATTTTTATAAATAGTTTGCTCTAGATACGGTTTGCATGTGAGTTCTTATAAAATTATTATAAAATGTTTCAAGCATTTTTGTGTGCAAAAATTATGTACTGTATTATAATTAATTTTTGTAGCTATTCGATCAAAACTAAACAAAAGACTGCACTTATTTTTCAGAGATTAAACGTTTATATATTTTTCAACTTTTTATTATTTTTTAATATTTTACAAATACTAATTCATTAATTTTTTTACAGGCGGCAGTTGAGGCAAATCGAAAAAGAAATAAACTCTAGGAATGCTTGCATTAGTAGGGTACTAACAATAAATTCATTTTAGATTTTAAAAAATCGGTGGAATTACATCCCGATATGGTGGATTCGAAAGTTAGCGCCCAAAGTATTCAATGCCTAGAGTCAACTTCAGAGTCAGGTATGTATTATGATAATGTTGACAACTGCGACGATAACAATACATTTGTTATCGATAATAAAGACTTTCTAGATACTTTTTGTATCGAGGAAAATTTGCCTGAAGGCCGTCGCATTGTCGATATTTCTTTTATATGGAATGAAATCCATAGAACTTTCGATAATCATGCACGAGGAATAGAGTGCCAATTTAAAGATTGGAAACTCATAAATTCTTATCGTCGTGGGCTCATGACGCAATTGTTCTTCAAATGCCA
The DNA here is from genome assembly GCF_003227725.1 of Camponotus floridanus. NCBI lineage: Eukaryota > Metazoa > Arthropoda > Insecta > Hymenoptera > Formicidae > Camponotus > Camponotus floridanus. The sequence continues at coordinate 142,125 of NW_020229849.1, forward strand.
AATGTGCCATTATGAAGCTAACATCTGATCAGAATCCACAGAGCTAAAAACATATTTACGATACATCAGTGAAAATGTAACATTTTTTGTTCCAATAAACACAATTAACCACAATGCAACGAAAAGCTTTCGTATTGCTCTTTCTAAAATATGCATGTCTTTTTATTCTAGACAATTCTGTCGGTAACATAACTATAAGTGTTGATAATGTATCGACACTCTTAGTTATGTTAAAATGAGGGCGCCTACCCGTCGGAGTTCGGCTGCGACTCCGGCATCCTTTTAACCTCTATCTCTATCTCTTGTGCACGAGTCAGACGAGTCATGGCTGCATACATTGTGGGGCCGGTAGTGAAAAGTAAAATATTGAATCGATATGATAGTAGAAAAGACGGTAAGATAGTGACAAAAATTTGTAAAATATTAGCAACTTGATAGTAAAAGAACGGTTTCAAGAATGGTTTCATAACGGTTTAATTCAAGGTAAGCAAAGTTGAATGAACCTAAAACACGCACATACTCTCTCTCGTCATTCACTGTCCGGTCAAAGCCCAATCCAATTTGTGTGATAAGCCGAAGCCCCGTTAGCCGTCGATAAATCCATTTGTGACGACACCATCGTCGTCACTGTATATATATATATATATATATATATATATATATATATATATTTATTGTTCATCCGTTCTATTCGTTCATCGTTCATTTCTTGTTCTATTTGTTTATATATTGTTCTATTCGGTTCATATTGTTTATTGTTTGTTCCTATGTTTAGAAAATAAAAGGCTTTAACTGTAACAGTTTCCCGCGAGTATATTTCTTACTCGACGCCTCTGGCACCCACTTGCGATTCCGCCTATGGGCTTCCCCACCTAGTCTCGCTCCCTCCTCGACGCACGCGAGCGTGGGGGACCCTCGAGCCGTATAAAAGCCGGCTCGCGCAACGGAGCGATACCTTATTCCTTTCCAGCTTCCGACCAGCTCTGAATCTCAGGGAATAACCGAGACATCTTGAATCCTGACCGTTCCTGCCGACGGAGACGGGTGTGACCTCTCCGCCGCCTGGGTTTGCCCGGCATTCGGCTTCCTGACCGTTCCTGCCGACGGAGACGGGTGTGACCTCTCCGCCGCCTGGGTTTGCCCGGCATTCGGCTTCCTGACCGTTCCTGCCGACGGAGACGGGTGTGACCTCTCCGCCGCCTGGGTTTGCCCGGCATTCGGCTTCCTGACCGTTCCTGCCGACGGAGACGGGTGTGATCTCTCCGCCGCCTGGGTTTGCCCGGCATTCGGCTTCCTGATCGTGCACGCCGACGGAGACGGGTTTGACCTCTCCGCAGCCTGGGTCTGCCCGGCACTCGGCTTCCTGACCGTGCACGCCGACGGAGACGGGTCTGACCTCTCCGCAGCCTGGGTTTGCCCGGCACTCGGCCTCCGCGCACCGCCGCACTCCGCAATCGCGACACGCTCGCCGAACGAAACCGCGACCGACCGTCTAGGCTAAGTTTACCGTAAGCGTCCGTAGGTTAAGTTAGAAGGATAAGTACTAGCGCACCGTCGTAGGCTAAGCTCGCGTAAAATAAGGTAGTTATAATCACCGCGTAGGATAAGGCCTAGCATAAGATATTTACGCATAAATTGATTATTGAAATAGGACTCGTAAGCTTGACTCTCCTACCTACTCCCGAACCTTGGCACCGGCGAGCCAGTCCGTGGCGAACGGGATAGGCCGTACCGTTACACATTTGAATTCTCGACGTTGCCCGACTTTCATCGCGTGGAGGTGGAGATGACGCGTGAGCGTAATACGCTCTTTCGAAGGTCTTAATGTTTTTAATTTTATTTTTCTCATTTTACATGCAGATACATAAAAAGATATAATACGTACAATTATAAAATTACAATTTATTTTCAATCATATTGTACAAGTGGACGAACAAAATGCGGAACAAAATAATGCTACTTTTATTGCTAGTCCTCTTCTTCGTCTGACTCCAACGAGCCAAATGAACCTTCTCTCTTTCCAAATCGCTGGAAAAGAAAGGAGTAGATGGCGGAATAGAGGGCGGAGAACACGAAGGGGATCTCGGCGAAAAACTAAGAACATCCCCATCTTCCACCTTCTCATCCTCCATCTTTTTATTACACATTTTCACTTTAATTATATTTTTATATTGTAACTTTTTTTTTGTTACGATAGAGGGGAAAATGCATTTTATGCATACTCACCGGGCGATCCGGTGAGTTTTGTGGGACTTGAGTACCAAGTCGAATTACCATCTCGGTATTCCGTACCCACTAAAAACCCTTTTCTTTCACTAATTTTCTCTAACACTGTTTATTTGACATCCCGAAGTTTGTTTTCACACAATCAAAGAATAATTATTATTACCTTGTTCGATGTATTGCTGTAATATCTCCAATAGATCATACTTTCACTCAAATTGAACGTAGATATCACGTTCTAAAGGCCAGAGATCCACACTAAATAATTAATCGAAAATTCTTTTTTCTTTTGTAAACTGTATTCTTTTATAAACTTCAACATAATCACATTCATTCACTCGATGAGACGAGAAATTTACCAATGACTCTATCACTAATCACTATCACTGACGAATAATCACTGTTAGCAATTAAAAATCACTCGATTAAAGAAAGACACACGTTATTACACGAGTGGCATTCACTTGGACACAGTATAATGGACACGTTTGAAATGGACATGAAATTTTGGACACCGTTCATTTGGACACGAAAAAAATGTGCGCTGTTCACTTGGACACAGTTAATTTGGACACCGTTCATTTAGACACCGTTCAGGGACAGAAAGGTTGGACACAGAAAGATACAACTTGTTCTGTTGGACACAGGAATAAGCATCCTGTTCAGTTGGACACAGAAAAATGCAACCTGTTTAGTTGGACACAGAAAGATGCGACCTGTTCAGTTGGACACAGAAAGATGCAACCTGTTCAATTGGACACAGGAATAAGCAACCTGTTCAGTTGGACACAGAAAGATGCAACCTGTTCAGTTGGACACAGTTCTTTTGCGCACAGTTCTTTTGTCCACAGTTTTATAAATCCATGTGAAATCCTAGTTTGCGTTGCAAAGTACACGCACAGATTACACCCGCCCCGACCCCGTTGCAAACCCATGTGAAACCTACCTTTGCATGGAAAAGTATATGTGCGCAATTTAACATGTGGGCAAAAGTAATGTGCGCAAAAGAACTGTGCGCAAAAAACTGTGCGCAAAAGAACTGTGTCCAACTGAACAGGTTGCATCTTTCTGTGTCCAACTAAACAGATTGCTTATTCCTGTGTCCAACTGAACAGATTGCATCTTTCTGTGTCCAACTGAACAGATTGCATCTTTCTGTGTCCAACTGAACAGGTTTCATCTTTCTGTGTCCAACTGAACAGGTCGCATCTTTCTGTGTCCAACTGAACAGGTTACTTATTCCTGTGTCCAACTGAACAGGTCGCATCTTTCTGCGTTCAACTGAACAGGTTGCTTATTCCTGTGTCCAATTGAACAGATTGCATCTTTCTGTGTCCATCAGAACAGTGTCCAAATGAGCAGTGTCCAAATGAATTGTGTCCAAATGAACAGTCCAAAAGAACGGTGTCCAAAATTTCGTGTCCATTTGAACCGTGTCCATTTGCAACGTGTCCAATTGTACTGTGTCCAAGTGCACCGTCCCCTATTACACGACGCGACAACTCGACGATATTTACCCTGCGACAGCAAACAGTTTTTCGTTAGGCTAGGTTGCGGTAGGTTAAGGTACTAACAGCGCTATCGAACGTGAACATGTGCTTGATTGAAAACGCGACAATTTAGCGTATAATATTATTATCATATGATACCTATACATCGTATGATATTTATTATAAAATTAATTAGAATAAATAAATGTTTAATACTTTCACTGTTATTGTTAAATATTATTTATTATTAATACTAAATATTATTATTAAATATACTTAAATATTATTATTAACATTAAATATTTATTTATTATTATTAAATAGTATTATTAATATTAAATATTTATTTATAATTATTAAGTATCATTATTAATATTAAATGTATTTATTTATTATTATTATTAAATATGTATTAAACTATTATCTGATTGAAAATCTATAATAATATGAAAATAATATGAAAAAATATCATTAAATTCCGGCGTAAAAACGTAAGAAAATGTTTCAAATGTTCAAAAATATTGATCGCTCCGAATTCGTTTTTAAAACCAATAGAAACCAAGAAAAAACCAATAGAGATTGAAATGCCACAATGATATTCTTAATGATATTCTTTCATATTATTTTCGTATTATTAATGATTTTCAATCAGATAATAGTTTAATAAATATTTAATAATAATAATAAATATATTTAATATTAATAATAATACTTAATAATAATAAATAAATATTTAATATTAATAATACTATTTAACAATAATATTTAAGTATATTTAATAATAATATTTAGTATTAATAATAAATAATATTTAACATTAACAGTGAAAGTATTAAACATTTATTTATTCTAATTAATTTTATAACAAATATCATATGATGTATAAATATCATATGATAGTAATATTATACGCTAAATTGGCGCGTTTTCAATCAAACACATGTTCACGTTCGACAACGCTGTTAGTACCTTAACCTACTGCAACCTAGCATAACGAAAAACTGTTTGCTGTCGCCGGGTAAATATCTTCGCGTTGTCGCGTCGTATAATATCGTGTGTCTTTCTTTAATCGAGTGATTTTTAATTGCTAACAGTGATTATTCGTCAGTGATTGATAGTGATTAGTGATAGAATCATTGGTAAATTTCTCGTCTTATTGTGTGAGTGAATGAATGTGATTATGTTGAAGTTTATAAAAGAATACAGTTTATAAAAGAAAAAAAAATTTTCGATTAATTATTTAGTGTGGATCTCTGGCCTTTAGAACGTGATATATACATTCAATTTGAGTGAAAGTATGATCTATTGGAAAATTCATTTCTCAAGAAATTACAGCAATACATCGAACAAGGTAATAAAAACTATTCTTTGGTGTTGTGTAAAACCAAATTTCGGGATGTCAAATAAACAGTGTTAAAGAAAATTAGCGAAAGAGAGGGGTTTTTAGTGGGTACGGAGTACCGAGTTGGTAATTCGACTTGGTACTCGAGTCCTACATAACTCACCGGATCGCCCGGTGAGTATGCATAAAATGCATTTTCCCCACTCTCTTAAAACAAAAGGTACAATATAAAAAAATAATTGAAGTGAAAATGTGTAACAATAAAAAGTAAATAATAATTTTATTGAGAGTAATAATAACTTCGAGTAAGCAAATGAGAGAGAGAGAGAGAGAGAGACAGAGAGAAAGAGAGAGAGTGAGGGGTATATATATATATATATATAGAGAGAGAGAGAGAGGGAGAGAAAATGACGATTATGTATTCGCATGTGTGTAGCGACCAGCTGATCGCAGTGATCGCCCCGCGTAAACACCCGCGTTTGACGATGAATCGTGCGACCCTTGCCTGCCTCTTGTATCCGACCCGTTATAAGTTAATTACTTCTTTTAATAATTCGAAAACTAAGCGTCGGACGAAATTTTGCCAAAGGAAAAATCATCTTAGAATTGACTCAAAAATGTGTCATTTCACGGATTTCAATATACTTATTTTGAATCACCCTGTATATTATCTATTATAACTATATTACTGTGGCGGCTACACATTGAGCGCCTACTGCACCTCACGTCGTGCACGCGCTACACATACGGCGGTGCGAGTTCTAAGGCGATTCAGTTTGAGGCGAGCCGACAGATGGCAGCAGGGGCAAACCATTTCGCGTAAGAGAATTGAGACAGCCTCGATATGTAAGACCGCAGCAGATTGAATATTGGATGTAGTCGCCTCCTAATACTAATAAAAGGTAAAACATCATGGTATTAAATCCAGATAATAAAATAGTAAAAAAATGTCCGGCATATTGGGTACGGGATGAAATGATGGAAGAAGAGAATTTGAAAGAGGAGGTCGAAGAGGAGGAAATAGAGAAGGAAGAAGAGCTGGAGAATGAGGAGGTGGAAGAACAAGGGGAGCTCAGTTCTCCGCCGAGATCCCCTTCGTATTCTCTGCCCTCTATTCCGCCATCTACTCCTTCCTTTTCCAGCGATCTGGAAAGAGAAGAGGTTGCCTCATTTGGTTCGTTGGAGTCAGACGAGGAAGAGGACTAGCAATAGCAGTAGCATTATTTTGTTCCGCATTTTGTTCATCCTTGTACAATATGATTGAAAATAAATTGTAATTTTATAATTGTACGTATTATATCTTTTTATGTATCTGCATGTAAAATGAAAAAAAATAAAATTAAAAACATTAAGATTTTCGAAAAAGCGTATAACGCGCACGCGCCGTCCCCACCTCCACGCGGTGAAAGTCGGGCTACATCGAGAATTCAAATGGATTTATCGACGGCTAACGGGGCTTCGGCTTATCACACAAATTGGATTGGGTTTTGACCGAACAGTGAATGACGGGAGAGAGTATGTGCTTGTTTTAAGTTCATTCAACTTCGCTTACCTTGAATTAAACCATTATGAGACTTTTCTTTTACTATCAAGTTGCTAATATTTTACAAATTTTTTTCACTATATGACCGTCTTTTCTACTATTTTACCGACTCAATATTTTACTTTTCACTACCGGCCTCGCAATGTATGCAGCCATCACTCGTCTGACTCGTGCACAAGAGATTAGAGGTTAATGTGTATCATGTTATCCGTGTATGTGTATCATGTTTTGAGCATAATAGTCAGTGCGTATGAAAAATATAAATAAGAAAACCATGAATCAATGAAGATGCAGAATATTATGCATTATTATGCGTAATATATAATGCGTTATTATATACTTCTTATTTTTATGTTATAATTTCATTTTTTCATATTTAAATAAATAAAGGTCTTAATGTTATCTATAATGTACCTAAAAAACTTAATGCATTGATTAAACGTGGAAAAGATAGATTGTTTATTAATAGCAGGACTGAAGTCGTTTATAAATTAGACTGTAAAAATCGTAATACGTCATATATTGGCCAATCGAAAAGACATTTAGGCTCTCGTGTCAAAGAACATTTTAACAACATTAAATTGCACGAAAATAATCTTTCTGTCATTAGCAAACGAATTGGAATTTAATCATGACTTTGATTGGTCAATACCGGTTATTTTACATAATGAAAAACATGTGAGAAAGAGAGAATTTGCTGAAATATTTTTTATCAAAAGTTCGACAACATTATTAACTTACAAAAGTTACTGAGAATTTAAACAATATTTATGATAGACTAATAAAGATTGTTTAGTCTTTCTCTGTTTGATGCAGAGGTTCACATGATGGAATCTTGACACAGTGATTTCCTTATTTCTCACAATATAATAGTTAGCTATATAATAGTTAACTATATAATAGTTAACTATTATAATAGTTAATTAAGATATAATAGTTAATTAAGATACTGTATGTATATAATTTTTTGCTCACCTTTTATTTCAAACTACTGTAATTTATTTACTGTTTACAATATTGGAAATAATTTTTAGTTCACTTGATAAGGACCAAAATCCTTGGTCGAAACGTTGTGATACATTAGCAACCAATAAATTGCCAGTGTGGTCGATTTAAATTTCGTCTTTTAGTTTATCTACTGGCGACATTCATGAATTTAACGTGAACTAAATAAAGTTTTTTTTTCAATCTGTCGCACAGAATTGACTGCTTTGTTTTTCATTTATTTGTTTTAATGTACTAAATTTTACTAGCCTTATTAATCTTATTTGCTTGTCG